>NC_056733.1:1276452816-1276475316 GCF_019279795.1 Protopterus annectens
GATGATTGGAATGATTTATATGTACCATCAGGTGTTGTAATGATGTCCAGCTGAACAACTGCTATGGACAATAGTGTCTGTCCCTGTGGGCAGTTCCCCAAACATGCGTTGTGTCACTGTTACAGAACATATGTGGGTAGCAATAGTCCACACATTCCTGGATCATGTCTAACAGCCTGCATAGATATCCCCATTAACACAAAACAACAGATGCGCAGCAGTCACATAGCAAACAGAACACATGCATATATGGAACCATAGTGGCCCTTACAATGGCATGCAGGTGACATTGTCCATAGCAGCCCACCAATGATAGTGTCCCAACATGGAACATGGCTACAAACACATAGCACAAAGTGTTGTACAATACGATATATGTCCCATTGGTAGGTCTTCTGTAGACATGCCCCTTGAGTTGTGTGATCAGATTGTTGTTGCAGATATGGTGGGGGGAGACAAAGATGTGTATTAACAACTATGAAACCTTGCAGTATGAGGTCCTCAAACCTGTTTCCATCTTTATGTCTTTCAGGAAATATGTCGAGGGAACGCTTGCCAATTTATACAGTGGACGAGAATGATGTCATCATCTCATACCTGGTGCAGCACTACCACACCTTGTTTGGCCAATCAGCCCATGATCTGCAGGAGTGGACCACCCTGTGGAATGATCTTATCCACAGGGTAAATTATGTCAGCCTGCATAACTGCAGTTATGAGCAGGTCCAACATCGATGTATTGTTCTACTTCACCATGCCCGTCGGCATGCTGCTGCAGTTAGGGGGGACCAGCTTGCAACAGAGGGGGGTCCATGCCATCCAGCCCCCTGACACATGTTAAGGAGCTTCTTGCCAGCCTCAGGGCATCTGCCAGCCCACAAACACAACACCTGGTGGGAGCATAGTGGAGGTGAGTGCTACCCACACAATGGCAGAGGAGTGTGCAGGTAAGGCTACAGGGCACATCAGTAGACCACTATTGTGTATCCATCCACATCTGTTGAGTTAGATCATGCATATGTGAGATGAAATATATATAGTCTGTTACTGTGTTGTAGTAACAAGCAGATGTGCATAATCTGTAGTATTGTGGGCTTGCACTGTTGATGTACTGTAATGCTGCACCCACCCTGTACCAATGCCACAGGTGTGGCTACTGATATCACATCTCTCACACAATTATGTAGGTCCCTCTGGTATACCTCCAGGGCAGCATCCTGTAGCTGGTGAGTATGGTGTTTATTCAGGTTTGCCAATACACCGGTCATGTTATGGCCATTATATATTTCATGCACACATTTAACTCACCTACCCATAATGCATGCTGTATATGTTCACATATTATTGCTGTTAACTGCACTGCATCACAGTGGTCACCATGATGGTGTATCTGAAGGGTATGTCAGACTCCTGCAATATAACTAACATCCTGTCATTGCAAAATGTGTGAACATAATGGTGAGAGAAATGGCCTACAGTAGGGACATGTCTGAAACATCACCCTTATACAGTGCTACAACAGTGTATATTTCAGTATTTCAAAGGCAACTGTTACAGATCTGCACTACAGCATATTACAATACTGCATTCCACAACGCTTACGACCTGCAATGTGATCCTAACATGAGCAATGATTGTGTAATATGGAATCCTATGTTAGTACAGCAAATATGGGGAATACATGCCTTCAAAACATTGGAAGCATATTTGTGCATACACTCCAGATAAAATATAGTGGAAGCAGCTGTTGAGGTACTGACAGCATGTATTCTTCATGAGTATGGACCTTTCAGCAAGTACAGGTCCCCAATGCCACACCAAGAAATGGTCTGCTGTCCAAGACATTTGGCCATCAAATGTGCCCACTTACCTGCAACAGAGGCAGCAGTGGCTTGCACACATCTCACATGCCATGGCATGGACCCCATACCCAACAGGTAGTACCCAGGAGTTGAACATGTAGCCATATCTCACCATTGCATATACCATGGCAAATAGTGCAGACAGTCACGTATGTGGATGTCAAGGATGTATGGGACAGGATTAATGTAGAAAATAAACAGATGGTCATCCAAGACAGATGATGTCACATGTTGCAAACCGGTCATGCAGGCTGCCTAGTAACATGCCACAACACTGAGGGAGTTGCAGGAATGTCTATCAAGTACTAGCTGTGCAGTACCCATGTCAGCAATTGCCTGGACTCTGCATTGTGCATTGTGGCCCATGGGTTAGGGTAATCAGATGGGACAGTTGTACTACAGGAAACATCAGCCAGGCCTCTCTACAGGTAGAGTATGTATAACAGAAAAGGTCCCCAAAACGCATTTGTTGCAATGTGTATTGGTGTACCAAGACCACAATGGAAACCTACAGACAGTATCAATTAAGATACACATGCTGCACAACCAACACCTAACCCCACCTCAGGCCCACCATTCCCATCCATATCTTGCCAGTGCCAGTGTACACCTTTATGTTTGCCATTCATTAGCTGGGACTAGGCTGGTATACATGGTGTTCAGTGTTTGGGACACAGTAAAATGACACAAATGTGTAGGCCATAGTTGTCAAGCATCTGCGAAAAGGCTGAGAGTGGGGAGAGGATGTCATCATGACACAACTGTGCACTGAAATAGAGATCCAAAGGATGCTACAAATGTCTGTATCTGCGCACAATCAAGGTCAGGAACTGTAGCAGACATAACCCTGACTCCACAGCAATAGTAATTGCAGTGTGTGACCTCCAAGGGATGTGCACATGAGTTGACCTTGCAATCATGCAGAGTTGGGGGACGTTTGTAGGCTAGACTGACCAAATACTGGCAAATGCAGAAGGCCCATGCTAGTGTACCCCTGCCAGGAATAGAGACTGCTGTAGTACACATAACAGTAGGTGCAACAAACCATTGTGATAAGGGTGTGCACACATATGCACCCACAAAGTGTATGCATCTCAGTCAGCATCTGCACAACTGGCACATTTGTTTGACACTGCATTTGATTGTACAGGTCATATGTCACATATCTGGTTTGTGTAATGTTAACATATGCAGCAATGTGGTCCCATGGCATATCAAGGAAGAGGGCGTCATATCAATGAGGGTGTGTACACTCTCCATAGCCATGGTAAGGTTTGAAGGTTGTCAGTGTAATTGTATCTTATTGGCCATACATGCACCACTGATGATGAGATCTGTAATTCAGACATCAGGCATTTACAAATGACATCTGTCCATATATCATCCCAGGTATGTGTCGGACAAACACATAAGGCCTGTGAGCAGCAGAGCAAACATAACTGACACAATAATGCATATTCAGCAATAGTGTGTACACCTGTCAGATATGGTGCACAGTATATAGCAGGGCACTGAACAGGTGCACAGCAATGCTGTGTACATGGGACCAGTGTGTTCCAGGGGAAGGGGTATCACCTACTAACACAACCCATGCATCACATAGATGTATGATGTTGCTAGCAGGGATTGACTATAGCTGCACTGCATGCTGGTGAGTGCCATATGTCATGCATGTTGACAAATGGGTAATGGGAGGTCTGTGTGTAATATCTTTGTGCAACCTCATCTGTAAGTGTGTGTGTGTGGGGGGGTGGGTTATTTTGTCTATAAGTGCAATCTGATGGAGTGGAGTGAGGTTTATGTATGTAGGATGTGTGTGTGTGTGTATGTGTGTGTGTCCATGTATGCACGTGTGAGTGTGGGGTTGTTCATACCTCTCGACTTCCCTTTGAAATCATGCAGTACATGGACATGGACAGACACATGAGACACCAGGATTACTTGTCTGACATGTAATCTCAGGAAAGCTGATAGTATAATAAGGTCTGTAGCATGGAACATGCACTGGGAGGGAAACTATACACCAGAGATAGTGCTATAATTGCAAGCAGCACAAAGGTGAAAGAATACCCATGTATGCAGCAGTACAGATGCATTGGAGAATTACTATACAACACCAGAGAGTGTCTCCAAATATTACTGTAGTCCACATAAAAAGTTAATAGAGCAACATATCTTGCATCTACTGAACAATAGTTACATATGAAACTCCAGTGAGTGACATTATTGAGTGACGGTAGTAGCCCCTAACATATGGGTGCCATGCTCAAGATGTCTGGACAAACCCAAGGGTGAACACTGGATGACCTCAGGGAGTCTTTGAAAAACCGACTCCATTCAAGTCAAAGAGGTAATGGAGTAACAGGTCATGTTTTGTGATCACATTTCTAGGCAATTATAAGAATGATATGTTAATGTTGGTATTAATGAATGTAAGTATCCAAGACTGATGCAGGATGAGGAACTTAAGAGAATAAACTAGGGACAGTCTGTAAACTTAGGGACAGGTAACTATTATGGTGGAATGTCAGTGTGTGTGTGTGTGTGTGTGTGTGTGTGTGTGTGTGTGTGTGTGTGTGTGTGTGTGTGTGTGTGTGTGTGTGTGTGTGTGTGTGTTTGTACTGTTAAGCAATGACATACAGGACTTAAAATGCATTTCTTGTTTTCCCCTCACAGGTGGCAAGGTGGGTCAGGGTCCCTCCTGCAGGCAATCTGATGTTGGCATCCATACAGACACTGAAAATGATGATAGGTGTGTTGAGGCACAGGTGGGGTTGTCAGAGGCTGAAGCTGACCATCGTTTGACATCCCGCTGTTATCCAACCCATCCCTGCACACAGTCACAGTGTCTATACATACTCCATCACCAGGGCCATAGCAGAGGGACAGTTGGTAGTTGTTGGCAGTGAACAGGACAGTGTGGTATCTGTGGCACATGAGTCTGGACACAGCAGCCATAGCCAGATGTCCAGCAGGGTATCACATAGGCAGATGTGCAGGGTTGCTCTTTGGAGGGCTGCTCATCATTGTGCCCCTGGCAGAAGTGCCACATCTGGTACCATCAGACACATGTTTCAGGCTGTCATGGAGGTGCAGGCACATATGGAACAGTACACCATACAGGCTCTGAGCCTGCAGAGGGCTACTCATTCAGCTGTTACTGACAACATCTGAGATGTTGAAGGTGACCTGCATTATTATACAGAGGTCATGGATTGATGGTGGGGTGAGATGGTGGGACTTCTCGACCGTGGATTGTCAGAGGTTGAGCATGTGGTGGGAGTGGTGCAACATCCATGTGGTCATAGGCCAGCAACACCAACAGATGAAGGTTGATGTGGATGTGCAAGGACACCAAGCCACTCCCGTAGTGGCAGTACCAGCCCCAGCACTGCAGGGGGGGCGCTGTCCACACCACACCACAGCAGGCCACGTGCACATGGCCCTGGCCAGTGCCAGGAGGGACCTGGTTCCATTGGACATATGCCATCATCAGGGGAGAGTACTATATCATGGCTTGTACCTGGACATGCCCATGGAACCGCTGGCAGGCACAGTTCTCGTGTCCATGGCCGGAGGCGGTGAACTGCACACTCTGTCAGGTATGGTCTGCAGCTGTCCAACAAACACCTATATAGGGCACCCACATGGCAGAATTATGTACATGCATACTCATGCACAATACAAACACAGCTAGGGCAACCCTATACCCACACACACCACACCACCATGGCCATATCAATAATTAAAACCCCTCACTCGCACACATGGTGTCAAACATATGGCCCAGCCTAGGTCTCTGGCAAACCAACAACACACCCTGTGCATATGATGATACCTGTGCCACATCCCTGTCATCCATAACATCGATGCAGTGACAGGTTAATATGGTTCTGATGCACATGGTGACTGTACTATGGTGTACCAATGTACTACTGTTTAACATGTTGTCAGCAGTAACATTTAATGCTTACATGTCAGGAAGTGTAGCTGTCCAGCCATGATGCATTATAGCTGTTATTAACACTGAATGATTGTGGTCTCCATAATGTAATCAGTTGGTGTTGTAGGTGTCCATGTCCAGTAGGAGGATGGTCTGCTGTGGTAACCTACAAGGGGTATGGCACTGTGGTGACACCTTGGCTGTGCCATATCCTGGGTACAGGTGAACACATGTCACAGGTCTGTATAACAGTTACTACATGTGCCACATGGCTGATAGGCCTGGGGGTGGTGTATACAGGTGAGAGCATGGTGGCTGCTGTTAGCAGCCCTTCTACAGGTGACAATGGTAAGTGTACTGGGTGGTACATACCACATGTTTGAGTATAACACACAGAGGCTTTGGTGTTGATGTAATACACAGAGAATACTGTACACATGGATGGATGTTCCTGTGCAAGGAACCCATTGTAGCCTATGTAATTTCACCAAGCCAGAATAGTCACAACAGCACATTGGGGAATAAGCAGTCCACTAGTTTAATGTCATTGACGATGGTACTGGCAGGGTATATGTCCCCTTTCCCAATTTAGTGCAATCCTCAACTCAGTAAACATATGTGTGCTGATGTGGGTGGCACACTCCTACTCTTTGGAGGGTGAGAGGTGCCATAGAACTGCAGATAGTGTGATAGGCAACTACCTAACCTGTTAACATGAACTGTACAGTATTACGGCCAGATAAGCAGGGGGATACACTCAGCAGTAACTGCAATGATGGTGGCTTTGTCCCCAACAGCCACATCTAACTATATATACCAACCCCAGTATCACTTCATACTTATACAGTGGGGAAGAGGGCATGTATACATCTAACACTAGCTGTGATGGAATGTATGTCCACAGGATGATACCTGTGAAATGTTAGCATATGCCAGGCAGTTCTCAGACAGATGATCTCCTGGGACATGTATATTCTGCAAACTGAAGTAGATTCTTCCACATACACTCACTCTTACTTGGCAACACTGGGACTAGACCCCTACCTAGGTATGTAGTGCTACTGATGTGTGTGGCCTTAATTGCACACACCACACAGCTTTTAGGATGAGGTGTGTTCCAGGTTACATGTTACATGAAGAACATCCCCAGGCATGTACAGTATGGCAATGGGGGATGTACTGGTTGTTTATGGACAATACATAGTGTGACATACCATCACATACACATTAACAAACACATAACAGTCAGACACACATCTGAGAGACCTGGGTCAGTGCTAACTACCTTGTCAGTGTGTCCATTGTGTTACAGGTAGCTTTCACACAGCACATGCATAACTGGGCTGGATAGCATTATCAGTTACCTGTATGGTTGAAGGTGACAGTGGTCCCCATACAGTGGAACATGGGATATGTACCGGGGTATCATGGAGTAATAACACTATACCCAGCACCCACACCCCACTGTGGATATTGTACGCACTGAAACCAATGATAACACTCTGACATACCCACCATCACACATTGACCAAGACTGCAAAACAACCCCTTGTCCATCAGTGCTACTACAGGGATATGCATCTAATGCACATGCCACAGGCATAGTAGGGTGATGCATTGTCATGCCTCTCCTACGGTCAGCAACATCACTATCCCTAATACTGTGTGGCAATGCATATTGTAATAGGAGAATGTGGCCTCAGAATGCTGTACCCTACATATATATATATATATATATATATATATATATATATATATACACACATGCACACATACACACACTTGCCAGAACTCAGTGGGTATCCCATGCCTATCAACCCATTTGTACAGCAGTGTTGTGCTGGTACTGCAAGGCCCAGGTAGCCCTTAGGGAGAAGAGCGTAACAAGGTGCATGTAATGTCCGATACAGCAGCAGCCACATCTAACTATGGCAATGGGTGGGTGTGAAGGGCCCCAGGGTATTCCCAACTACAGGTATACAAACATACAGACGCTGATATTCTCAGTAATGCCCATGTGCACATTTGTCAGTACTGGGGTGCATCAGTGCAAGTGTTTATAGGTGTGTACCAGGCTGTCAAAGGAAAAAACTTCAAAGACCAATACATGTAAGGTTCAGTTAAGGCACATTTAATAACTTGCAGCAAGGAGACAAAAACATGCAAATACAAGATTTTGCCCAACTACTAACAGGAAGTATGCTATTCTTATACTGTTTTACAAGACATGGCCTTCTATAGCTGACGTAATCAAATGAAACTTTCAGTATTGTTCTACAGCAGATGTTACTCAGATTTTCTGGTGACATGACTAGATTTGTGAGAAACTTTTTGAGAAAAACAACCTGGCCTTGGTGGGGACTAGCCTGTTACAAGCTTCTATTGTATAGTTCTAATGCATTTGTTACATTTCAAGGTACTTTTCTAGCTCAGACACAAGCAAATGCTGATTGCAGTTCATATTTTCAAGTAGTCTTTGTTCTAATTATCTATAGCTTCTGCAGCTGTGTATTTTCTCACAGCACAAGCGGAACTCCTTGTCTAAGTTTCATAACATTTATACAAGTGGTATTGTTCTATTCATTATTTTCCTGACATAAGCAGAAATCATCTGCTTCTCAGTAAATTTTCAAGGCATAAGCAAAGATTTTAGCTGCGCATATTTCATGACAATACAAGGTCAGAAATCTTCTGCAATTTGTACAGATTTATGCAGTGTAAAATAGAATAAATGTGTTAACCTTTTTCAAGCTCTAAATGCACTAAGTACATTACTAATACATATATTAATACATATTTTTCTGACATTCCCCCCCTTTTAATACTTTTATTCTACTTTCAAAATAAGCATAAACATTTTGTTTTCTTCTCCTAACCTCTCCCACTTAGGATTTGCAGTTAAGAGAGTCATTCAGTTTAAACTCATGAAAGCATTTTCAATCTTTTAACAGTTCTTCAAACTCAGTACTTTGATATAAGGTTTCAGAAACTGACATGTCTATAAAGTCTTTAATCAGTCTTTTCATGCAGGGGATGCCACAACAAACACATACTCCCAGTAGGAGCATTCATACACAAATGGCAATCAGGATGTTCATTAGGATGGTACCCCCCCAAACCATTTCTGGAAAAAGTCCGTCAGTGGGTTTGGGCCTGGTTTGGTCATGGCCAACACTTGCTGAATTACCTCAAGATGATTGTCTATCTTGTGTTTATGGTCAGGAAAATACGAACAGCAATCTTCCTGGATTAAAGCGCAAGTACCACCTCTCACCGCTAGGGTGAAGTTGAGAGCCATGCGGTTTTGAAGCACTACAGTTCTCATGGCATTCAGTTCATCAGTCACCAATTTGAGAGTGTAAAAAGTTGTGTTGCTCATTACTTCGAGAAGTTTAGACAGTTTTCTCAGCTCCCAGATCAATTTCACTGCTCCATATGCTGGTAATATGCCTGCCCACGATATAACACTATCACTCAAGTCCATATGTGTCAGTCCATTGCCTATAGAATGATGTTTTTTCCAACGTGCATCGATTTGTCCCACTGGATTTACAGTTTTTTTGACGACCTCTCGGACATTTAAAATTTTTCCTTGAGGTAAAACTGCAGTGTGTCGTATGGCCGGATCCAAGTAACCCAAAAAACAACTGCTGGACCAATTCTCAGGTAACCATTTGTATGCCTTTCTGCCACACACAAAATAACAGTCCTCTACTTTAGTAGTAACCTTACTGTGAATATACACTCACCCTGCATGAAACATTTTTCTATCAGTTATAGACAGTTGTTTATAAAGAACAGAATTATGTTTTACTTCATCAAATGTTTTGTGCATCAATCCACGAAATGAATCATAGTTTGTATTACAATAAAAATCTGCATTGTTACCTTTAGTGTAACATTTATAAGGAACAGTCACATTGCAATTGCTCCAACCCACATGAACAGTATCATTTTTATAAAAACACACAGTTCCCTTTTGTGGAACAGACAAGTGCAATGCTATTTTATCTTGTGATGTAATGATTGAGGTATCATAAATCAGGTTTTCCCAGGTCTCGTTGACCACTAGGGGGACCATAGTCATTAATAACCCCCCCCCCCGTATGCTGTCAGTAAAGTTGTGCAAATCCAGCAATTTGAAACAATGAAAGTCTCAGCATACACATATTTAATTGCCTGGTAAGTGTTAAAGTTTGGATCCCAGTCTATGAGTAACGCTTCACGTTTATTCAGTTCAGTCTGTGTGGCTGGGAAAAGGAAAGGCCACAGCAAAAGGATTATTGTCACTAGTATAGTTAACAGGATGATTATGCAATACTTCTGAGGAAAGGGTTGTTCTGCATTCCTGTTTCTTCTGGACTCTATCATTTTTACTCTTGGCATGTGACAAGATTTTTGTCCAGTTCAAAGTTCTTAACTAGTTTGCAGTGCATCAGGTGGATCCAGGAGGCACTCTCTGCTATCTTGACTACAGTGGGTGTTGACAAAAGCACTTGATATGGACCTTCCCACTTTGGTGATGCCCAATTCTTTTTTTTTTATTGTCTTTACCCAGATTCAGGTACCTGGGACCACTGCCACTTCTGACGGTCTGGTTTGTTCTTTATCTGAAACAGAATTTGACTGCAACAGATGTTTAGAATTTAACAAATTTCTCATGTACTCAGCTAGTGTACAGTCAGCTTCCTGGTCTGCGGGCATGAGAGGTTTCCACTGAGGTATATAATAAGCCCTTCCAAATAGTTTTTCAAAAGGAGTCAATCCTTTTGCATTCGGAACAGTTCTCATGCTCAACAGTGCCAGGGGCAGACAGTACACCCAATTCCTCTGTGTTTCTACTATTAACTTCCTTAGCTTACTCTTTAAAATCCAATTATGCCTGTCTACTAGCCCTGCAGATTGTGGGTGGTATGCATAATGATTTTTTAAAGAAATACCAAAATGTTTACTTAACTGTTGTATGGTCTGATTTACGAAGTGTGTGCCGTTGTCACTGTATATCCTTTCTGGAATGCCGAATCTAGGAATGATTTCTTTAACGAGAATTTTCGCCACAGTTGCCGCATCTGGATTTTTAGTCAGAAAGGCTTCAACCCATCTGGAAAACATATCTACAATGACAAGACAATACTTCTTATTTTCACATTTGTTCAATTCTATAAAATCCATACAGATAGTATGAAACAGGTACGGTGGTGTAGGGAAACTCCTTTGCTTGGGCTTTAATGCCCCTTGTGCATGATGTTTATTACAAACGTGGCACATCGAACAAAATTTTTTAGAGTAGTTTAAGAATCCATATGTCTTGAACACTTGGTTCACCAGCTGTACCATCCCCCCTGTTGAGACATGGGACTGCCCATGGCTCAACAAATCTGCATATCTAAACAAATTAGATGGCAATATCGGTTTCCCTTCTTTAGAAATGTACAGACCCTTTTTGAGAATTGCTCCTCATTTTACCCATCTTTGTTTTTCAGCTTGCGTAGTAAGTGTCTGCATTGTCTTTAACATTTCTACATCTAAAATCTCAGAGGGTTGTAATTCCTCATTCAAAAGAAATACTTCTGAAGCTGCCTGCTTTGCAGCTGTATCAACTCTCGCATTACCTTTTGAAATCCTATCCTGTTGCTTGGTATGAGCTGTACATTTACAAATAGCTACTTTCTGAGGTAACTGAATAGATTCTAAAAGATCTAAAATAAACTGTGCATGATTGATTGGTTTACCAGTAGATGTTATCATTCCTCGATTTTTCCACTGTTGCACAAAAACATGTACAGTAGAAAAAGCATACTGACTGTCAGTAAAAATGTTCACACATTTACCCTTTGCTAAGGTACATGCCCGTGTTAAGGCAATCAATTCTGCTGCCTGTGCAGATAAATTGTGTGGTAAAGATTTTGCTTCTATAATCTCAGTATCAGAGACTACTGCATATCCTACTAGGTTCTGTCCTGCAGGACCCCTTTTGCATGAGCCATCCACATAGTATGTCACCTCGGCATCATCCAAGGGGACATCCATGAGATCTTTTCTAGGCAGTGTCTTTTGCTCAATCACCTGCGGGCAGCTGTGTGGCATGCCATCTGCAGGGGTTGGGAGCAAGGTAGAAGGGTTCAAAGTCGTACATCGTTCAATTGTCATATGAGGTTGGCTCAACAATATAGTCATACAGGAAAGATGCCTAGCAGGGGAAAGATATGCTACCTTCTCTTGCAGTAAAATAATTGCAACTGCATGAGGCACTCTCAATGTGAGAGGGTGGAACAAAACTACTGAGGCCGAAGCCTGTACTGCCATTGCAGCTGCAACTACTGCTTGTACACAGTGAGGTAAAGACCGTGTCACTGGGTCCAGTTGTGATGAATAATATGCAATAGGGCATTGCTTGTCCCCATGCTGCTGTGTTAACACTGATGTCATATAACCTTGCTTACAATCTACAGTTTGGAAAAAATGTTTATGATAGTTTGGTAATCCCAAAACTAATGAGGACACTATTAACTGTTTCAGTTTGCAGAAAGCAGATTCTGCTTCTGGTGTCCATTGTAACAAATCCTGTGCTGCCATAGGCTTTTTATAAATCAGGTTAGTCAGCGGTGCAGATTCCAAGGCATAGTTTGGAATCCAGCTCCGACAAAAATTAGTCGTACTCAGGAAGGACATAATTTCCTTCTTGGTAGTGGGTTTTGGTACTTGTAAAATCGCTATTTTTCTGTCCTCATCTAATGTCCTACCCTCCTTGGATATTACATATCCTAGGTATTTAACTTGTTTTTTCCAAAGCTGCAGTTTATTTTTGTTTACTTTATGTCCTTCAGTGGCTAAAAATTGTAACAGTGCTATGGTATCTTCTTTACAATCTTGCTGGGTGGGGGCCACCAGCAGGATATCATCAACATAAAGTAAAATCTGACTACCTCTCAGTGGGGTAAATCCTGCCAAGTTGCTTGCCATTTCTTGTGAGAATATTGTTGGACTTTCACACTATCCCTGTGGTAGTCGCACATAGGTATACCTTTTCCCCTGAAATGTGAATGCAACCAATATTGGCTGTCAGGGTGTATCGGTATCGAGAAGAACGCATTGCTGATATCTACCACAGAAAAATATTTCTGTTGAGGTTTTAAATCATTCAACAGGGTGTGTGGGTCTGGCACCATAGGTGCCCTTGGTATTACTGCATCATTTACGGCTTGTAAATCTTGGACCATACACCATTCTCGGTTTGCTTTCTTAACAGGAAATAAGGGCGTGTTACATGATGAATCAGGAGATTCCACCAGCACCCCTTCCTTAAGTAAAGCTGCTATAATAGGTTTGATTCCTACCTCTGCATCTTTTCTTAAGGGATACTGTCTTTTCTGTGGTCTAAATGCTGACTTTGGTGTAATAGTAACTGGCCCTGCTGTACGAATAAGTCCTACATCTGACTTTCCAGTTGACCAAAGAGTTCCTGGTATATTCTGTAAAGCGTTCTCTTCCTCTTTCAATAGGAGTGCTAATCAGCTGTCCTTGCTAGACTGCAAGTGTACAGCTGAGTGGGTCTGAGTTATCCAATTCAACTTCTGCATTTGTATTCCCTGTTCTGACAGTTCTAACTCTGTCTGTTTTTCCCATCTTGTGACTTTTTCTCCTAAGTCTTCCCATTTTACATTCTTGTCCTTAGTTAAGCTAACATGTGGTAATCGATTAGATTTATAAAGTGCAAAGAATTCCTGGGGCAATGAACAGATGGCTACACTTTTACCTTCTGTGTCCCAATACAGATTACGTAATATCAATCTGTTTGCACGATTTCTAAACAATTCTTGCTCATATTCCTTATTAGGTCCTGGTGTGTTTCAATAATACAGAGTACAGTGAAACAAATGCTGTTTATCAATGTCAAGGGAGGGGAACTTGCTGATGGCTATGTTCATCAACTCTTTGGTTACTGCCCCTGGACCAGTCGTAACCAAGTCCTGGCTGTGCCAATGAAACATTTCACCCTCCGATTGCACTGCAAAGGTATCAATTTGTTGCTGTGCTTCCATACCCTGCATAGTCAGAACTACTGCTATACTAAATAGCTGCATAAGGTCTCTGCCCAAGAGATTTACTGGGCATTTTGCAGAAACAACAATTTTGCTTTTCTGGGTCAATCCTGAAACAGGATCAGTTATTGCAATATTATGGGAGAGGGGCTCCCGATACAGCTGTCCATTAGCTGCTTTCACTAGTATGTAATCAGATGACTCTGAATTCTCTGTCAGTTTGGAGGGATGTATCAGGGACCGTGATGCTCCTGAGTCACACAAGAATCTGACTTCCCTCCCTTCTACCAGGAGTGTAACTTCTGGTTTCATGTCTGCTAAATAGAGCTCTAAGCTCAATAAAGAGAAATCCAATATTTCATTTTTTTCACTATCCGTAACTTCCTGCACTTCCTCTATTTCTTCTGTCACATCCTCTACTCCCTCTATCTCATTCTCATTTGTCATTTCTCTGCTATCCCCTTCCAGTGATTCCTGACTATCATATAGTCAGTCCTCACCTTCCTTGTCTTCCATGGTTGCCTTCTTGATTTTCTTGCAATCCCTTGCCAAGTGTCCCTTTTTACCGCATTTAAAACATTCACCCCTTTTCTTTCGCCCTTCAAAGTCCTCTGATCAGATTGTTTGTTTCCCTGGGCATTTCTCTTGCCCTTTTTCCCAGACTGTACTACATAGACTTCTGCTCCATCTTCTACAGAAAATACTTGGGCTTTCTTTTTCTTTTTGCTATTAAAATGCCTTTCGGCATGCCTAGCATATTCAAGTAATGACTGTAATCTGCTTGTACAATGATCTACCATGTGCTTTGTAATAAAACTGCTTATGGGTGCAATGCTGCCTTTCAAAAATGCATTCTTTAACTGCTGCTCATATGGGGAATCTTGTGTCTGATCTTCAGGAACCTGCATTCCACAATGGTTATTAAAACATTCTAACAGTCTGGCATAATATCTGTCAACAGTTTCGCCTTCTTGTTGGATGAATTGATTAATGCAAGTCCAGTCTGCCCTAGGCTTCCATTTCTCAGAGATACGGTCTGTAAGACCTTTCACTCTGTTGTCTAGCTCTGCACTGCTATGTGGGAGGGGCCTGTGTGCAGTGTCACGGGGATTCCAGTCGCCACTAATCATGTGCCAATCTGGTCCCATAATTTGTCTGACTACTTTTTCTACCTCTTCTCCGTTTAAATTATAACTTAGCCTCATTCCTTGTAAATCTTCTAAGAACTTTCTAAAATTAACTTTTGGATGGGGAATTCCCTCAGTGGCTTTCCAGATGTCTTCTGGAGTCCAGGGTCTATACACTAGAATAGTTGGGTCCTGACCTTCTTGCCCTGCCTGAGGATTAGGCACTTCTATGAGTGGGCATATTTCTTCTTCACTCATAGATCATGAATTCCTACCCATTTGATATAGCTCAATGTCCCCTTTTGAATTACCTGCCCGTGTTCAAGACCTGGTCTCAATGGGATCTCTAATAAATGGTTTCGCTTTTGTAGTGTCTCTATTTACAGTGACAGCAGGATATCGCGGGGGTGGACTAATTTGTTCACTTGCCTCATATTCTGGTAAGGGAGGTGGAGGGGCTGATGCTATTACTAAGTTATTGTCCTCCTTATCTAAAAACATTGCTTTTGAATTATTATTCTTTTTTTCCCTACGGTTTACTTCCTCAATCCACCTGTGTGCCTGAGGAATTCCTAATTGACGTTGCTTTTTACCCGACCTTTAGAATTGGTTTTAAGCTGTTTGACAAGTTTAACAAGCGAGGATTTTTCTAATTTACCATCAAATTCATACTTATTAACCCATTTTGAGTAGTATTTAATATTATCAGCACGCTGTGACTGCATGTATTTTGCATCTTCGGTTAACGGCGGATTTTGGGATCTTTTTGTGCAATTATTACCCATTTTGTTCTACCCTTTTAATCGTTACGTAACTCCTTATTTTTTAATGTGGTACCACGGATTTTGTTATAGTCTCTTCAGAATGACTGCCTACCTGCTCTGTTTCCCTGATCTATGACAAGATAGTAATTTTTTTGTCCCGGACTTGTAAAAACAAAGTCTCAACAAAACTATACAAATCTAGTCCCTAATCTAAAACAGAAAAAAAGGTAGATTCACCTTACCTGAGCCTTCGTGATTGATCACCTGGTTCGTGTAAACCCATCCTTCAGTCGCAGATCAGAAAGTAGCTGGCCTCTTTTGTATGACAATTCAGTCAGAGGGCTTTTCAAATAAGAAGAACCGATGTGGTTTCTTCCCCATACGGTTTCAAGCCACCTGGCCTGTCTGATCTGAGGCGAAGTGAGGGTTTCCGGTCAGAAGGACCAATCTGTCAAAGGAAAAAACTTCAAAGACCAATACACGTAAGGTTCAGTTAAGGCACATTTAATAACTTGCAACAAGGAGACAAAAACATGCAAATGCAAGATTTTGCCCAACTACTAACAGTAACTATGCTATTCTTATACTGTTTTACAAGACATGGCCTTCTATAGCTGGCATAATCAAACACAACTTTCAGTATTGTTCTACAGCCGATGTTACTCAGATTTTCTGCTGACATGACTAGATTTGTGAGAAACGTTTTGAGAAAAACAACCTGGCCTTGGTGGGGACTAGCCCGTTACAAGTTTCTATTGTATAGTTCTAATGCATGTGTAACATTTCAAGGTACTTTTCTAGCTCAGACACAAGCAAATGCTGATTGCAGTTCATATTTTCAAGCAGTCTTTGTTCTAATTATCTATAGCTTCTGCAGCTGTGTATTTTCTCACAGCACAAGCAGAACTCCTTGTCTAAGTTTCATAACATTTATACAAGTGGTATTGTTCTATTCATTATTTTCCTGACATAAGCAGAAATCATCTGCTTCTCAGTAAATTTCCAAGACATAAGCAAAGATTTTAGCTGTGCATATTTCATGACAATACAAGGTCAGAAAGCTTCTGCAATTTGTACAGATTTATGCAGTGTAAAATAGAATAAATGTGTTAACCCTTTTCAAGCTCTAAACGCACTAAGCACATTACTAATACATATATTAATACATATTTTTCTGACACAGGCTATTGTCCATGGAGAAATGGGAAGTGTAGGGGATGTGTGTACAGTGGTATCATGCCACCTGCCATGTGCCAGCAGGCCATCTATCAACAGATACCACTGGGGTGATCCTCAGGGTGAGATTGACATGCATCAGCCAATAATCTGGGTCCCTCTTGCAGAGGGCCAGTGAGGTGCTCCAGTTGACATGTATGCAACATGTATTACATAACATGGTCAGTGTCTGTCTTGAAGACCTGTACCCAAGCATGTTCTGGTGACTGTGGTAGTAGAGGTATTCATGGCATGTAGTGCGTACAGGGTGTGGATTCCTATCTGTGGCATTCATAACACAGCTGGGCAGACATGCCAGTGTCAGTCAAGCATAGACTGCCTGTAAGTATTCAAGATGGATACCTGACATCTGTACATCTGTACAGAAGACAGACAGACATCAGCTAGTGAACTAGCTATGCATTAGGATGAATGTATTGACAGATAGATGTCTGACACCAACAGGTATGCCATTACTACATGACAGCAGCCCTCACTGACATGTGCAATATACACAGTAGTCTACAGTTATTTTCCACATGTCAGATCATTATCCAGTAGGAAATATTTAATGAGACAGAGCTCACACACCAGGAACACAACAGTGAGGACTCAGAGTCCATCTTTGCATGCAGGGGTGTTTGTTTCCAGTACTACAATTTGAAAAAAACAGTGTAAAAAACTTCTCTGTGTGGAAGATTTTCATTCCATATATTTCTAGTTAATCACTGTATATTAATCAGATCAGACAATAGTAGTAGAAGTAGCGAACGTAAACTCGTCAAGTCAAAAGGTAATAATAGAAAATATATAATTCTACAGCATTGCTAAGTATTCAAAAGTAATCCAAGCAAGGCAGGCAGTCTGTTTCCAGTCAAAAATCCTTTATTAAGTACACAGACAAGCGATCCAAGTAAAACAAAAATAGAGTAATAATTTCCTCACAAGCTTTCTAAATATATATATATATATACTTTTTATCAGGCATAGGAGTGGTTTATTGTGCTGTAAAACAAAGTGTTATTGGTACACATGTTAAATTCACATCCCTGCCCCCATCAGTGTGCCATTCGAGCTGGTCCTGTCCTACCTAGTAACTGTCATAATAATATATAGCCCTAATGTACTTTAATGGTACATCTTATTTAACCAAATTATTAAGTAGATTATTAAGTCTGTGATTTTATACAAGGCAATATACTACATGGCTGGAAATATATCAACCTTAGTTCATTTTGCGATCAAAAATTACATATAAATATATACATATACATTTTGCATGTAAAAATCAGTTTCTGTTTTCATAACCTATTGTTAATAAAGATCGCTTTCATCCTTCTAGACTTCTTCATGTCTGTGTACAAGAATCCTAAAAACCTATATAATTGTATAATTAGTTAGTATTGTTATTACCATCATTTTGAATAAAGTGGAAAAAAGAACCAGAAAAAAATAAAAATAAAAAAATATATATGTATGATGATGGAAACAAAATATACACTTAAATTTCAAATGATTTAAAATGGTATTTAAAACCAATTTGTAGAAAAAAATAAAATAAAATACAATTAGTCATGTAAACAATGTGGCAATTTTCTAAGTTCCAGTGCACTTTTAATTGAACAGTAGTAGTTTAGTCCAGGCTTTCTAAAAGAGTTCAGCTTTAATTGCCACATGAGTTCATGTTTCTCCAGAATATTCGGGATGTCTCCTTCAAGATCACCCATGTCTATGCGATCCAAGATCTGGAACTTAAAACCTGTGTGTCTTTTATGAAGAGAAAGGTGTTTGGCTAGTGCATTATTTTTACATCCAGAGCAGATTTCTGACAGATGACATAAAATCCTTCGCTTGAGTTTATTTAGAGTCTTGCCCACATAGAATGCATCACATTCATTGCACTGTGCCCTGTAAATTACTTTTTTAGTGTTACAGTCACCCCCTGCACTGGTTTTAATGATCTTCTTTAAATAAGGGCAATAAAAACTATCACCTTGCTGTATAAATATACAAAATGTACAATTAGTTTCACATCTTTTAGTGCTTCTCTCACATGGTCTAGGTTTAAATTCAACAAAACTTCTAATATTCCTGGCCTTCCTATAAACAAATGATGGGGCTTCACCTAGGATGTTAATCAGAAAAGGGTTTCCTGTGACAATGTCCCATCACATTCCCCACAATCACAATCCCCTCTGGCTATCAACATTCCACAGAAGCCTTTGACATCACAGAAGGATCAGGACAGGAACATAAGCCACAGCGGCAACCAGAACTGATAGAGAGTTCTACAGGACGAATTACAGGACTACCAGGACAACCAGGACCACAGACAATCCCGCTACCAGGAGCAGCAGCACCATCACAGAGACCAGTTTCTTCAGGAAGACCAATGTCGACAGCACAGACATCAACCACCACCACACCAATACCAAAGCCAGCACCAGTACCAGAACAAGAACGACGACCACCACCAGAGCCCCAGAGCTTGTCCCTCTTGCCAGGTCCCCCCATACCACAGCCACAGCGAGGAATACTACTGCAACCCACCGAGATTCCAGAAAGCAGAGGAGGAATTCCAGAGGTCTCATACTCTAGCCACAAACTCCCAGGGAGACAGGAGAACCAAACAGTGGACAGGGGTGAGGGAAATACAATACCTGGGCAATCCTGACTGGAACCCCAACTACAACCCAGGTCCCAGGCTCAGACAGAGGAAACAGCCACAATAACAGGTACAATAACAACAACAACAGGTACCACAATAACAGGTGCTCCACTTATCTGGAACCACTCTTTTAAAGCACTGACTGAAGAGAAAACAAGTGTGTTGTCCAAAGGACTTACTTTTGTACCAAGCTGCAGGAGTGAGGTTGCTCAAGTACTGATAGACCTTAAAATGTTTGTGAGGAAGCTCAACTTAAGGGTAAAGTTTCATGGCAAACGTAATGACACTGAAAATAAGCCTATTGATGAAACTATAAAAAGGCCTAGCAGCTATTGTCCACCACTACATCAAACACTAGCTGCTTTCGAAGTGAAATGTGTGATGGATATCAAGAAACTGCTTAAAAAACCTCAAAAGAAAAAACTTTATAACTTAACACAGGGAGAAAGAAAAGCATTGCTTGAGCTAGGCAGTGATAAATCCAGGCATATAATGAAGGCAGACAAGGGAGGAGGTATACTTGTGACTGATACCACTAGCTACAACCAAAAGACAGAGAACATGCTGGAGGATAACAGATTTTATGAGTTATTTGCCATGGATGACATAAAAAGAGCATATGATTTATGGAACACTAATCTCACCACATTATGGGAAGAAAAACTTATCACTGAAAATCTTTATAATTATTTATGAAGCCCATGCCCACATTTACCTTACTTTTTTGGAATACCAAAGCCACACAAGAACAGAGAAGACCCACCTTATAGACCGGTGGTAGCAAGTGGAGGTTCCCTTACTGAAGCCACAGCCATTTACCTTGATTACTTGCTGAAACCTTTAGCAGAAAAGAATAAGTCATACATAAGAGATTCAATGGATTTTTTGAAGAAAATAAAAAAACATTACAGTGGAAGCTGACAGTATTTTGGTAACTATTGATGTAGAATCATTGTACACAGTGCTCCCTCACAATTACTGTATAACAGTAGCTATGGAGTCTTTTAAGAAACATAATCAGGGTACACAGGCACAACTGCAAAAGTTAAGCAAACTCATTAATCTTATACTGGACTTCAATTTCTTTACTTTCAATAGCAAACACTACAAACAAAAAACTGGTATAGCAATGGGGGCTGCCATGGCTCCCAGCTTAGCTAACAAAGCCCTGGGCAAATGGGAGGAGGACTTTGTGTTAAACAACACAGACTACATGCAGCATATCACATGCTATTTACATTTTATTGACGATGTCTTTATTGTGTGGGAAGGTGACACCTTGCAGCTTGGAGATTTTATCACTTACCTCAATCAAACAACCCCCTTCCTGAAGTTTACCTCTTCCCATAGCTGTACTTCAACCACTTTCTTAGATATGCAGATTTCCAAGGACACCAACAATAACAGAATCACCACTGATCTATTCAGAAAACCAACGAGGGTTAACTTATTACTCCACAGTAAAAGTCTACATCCTACAAAAAACAAGTATAATGTAATGAAATCCCAAGGTTATAGATTAGCTCGAATTACCACAGAGATGGAACCATTTTTGAGAAACCTGAACAACTTAGAGAATGATTTTCTAGTGAGAGGCTATGAAAGTCAGATGTTAAAAAACATCCTGGAACCCATTATAGAACTGAAAAGGACTGAAGCACCTTCACTCAACCTCCACAGTAGAAAAATGTTAAGTAATCCCACAGAGAATAACAAATGCAAAAATAGCTGCATCCTGACATACACTTTGGATTATCACAGTATCAAAAATATTATTGAAGAAAACTGGGACATTGTCACAGGAAACCCTTTTCTGATTAACATCTTAGGTGAAGCCCCATCATTTGTTTATAGGAAGGCCAGGAATATTAGAAGTTTTGTTGAATTTAAACCTAGACCATGTGAGAAAAGCACTAAAAGATGTGAAACTAATTGTACATTTTGTATATTTATACAGCAAGGTGATAGTTTTTATTGCCCTTATTTAATGAAGATCATTAAAACCAGTGCAGGGGGTGACTGTAACACTAAAAAAGTAATTTACAGGGCACAGTGCAATGAATGTGATGCATTCTATGTGGGCAAGACTCTAAATAAACTCAAGTGAAGGATTTCATGTCATCTATCAGAAATCTGCTCTGGATGTAAAAATAATGCATGAGCCAACACCTTTCTCTTCATAAAAGACACACAGGTTTTAAGTTCCAGATCCTGGATTGCATAGACATGGGTGATCTTGAAGGAGACATCCCAAATATTCTGGAGAAACATGAACTCATGTGGCAATTAAAGCTGAACTCTTTTAGAAAGCCTGGACTAAACTTCTACTGTTCAATTAAAAGTGCACTGGAACATAGAAAATTGCCACATTGTTTACATGACTAATTGTATTTTATTTTATTTTTTTCTACAAATTGGTTTTAAATACCATTTTAAATCATTTGAAATTTAAGTGTATATTTTGTTTCCATCATCGTACATATATATTTTTTTATTTTTATTTTTTTTCTGGTTCTTTTTTCCATTTTATTCAAAATGATGGTAATAACAATACTAACTAATTATACGATTATATAGGTTTTTAGGATTCTTGTACACAGACCTGAAGAAGTCTAGAAGGATGAAAGCGATCTGTGTTAACAATAGGTTATGAAAATAGAAACTGATTTTTACATGCAAAATTTATATGTATATATTTATATGTAATTTTTGATCGCAAAATGAATTAAGGTTGATATATTTCCAGCCATGTAGTATATTGCCTTGTATAAAATCACAGACTTCATAATCTACTTAATAATTTGGTTAAATAAGATGTACCATTAAAGTACATTAGGACTATATATTATTATGACAGCTACTAGGTAGGGCAGGACCAG
>NC_056733.1:1276477816-1276522816 GCF_019279795.1 Protopterus annectens
TCATGGCTGTCACCATGTACTGACTGCAATCCTCAGACTATGCTTCTGCAGTTCTAAAGATAGGTAATCTGTGAGAAACACAACACACATAAGACTGCAATCGCTGGCCAGTCTGCAGATAGCCTTACAGGTGGGAGTTTCCTCAACCACATAACACTGTCATGACAGGTAGTAAATCATGTACACCAGCCATATTCACACAAACCCTGTTAAACCAACATTTCTTCAAATGCAGAAGAGCAAAACTTACATTCTGTAGTCATCTCTGGAACATCCCCCTCCTGTTTGTAGGCCTGTCTCCACAGTGTGAGTTGTTAGAGGTATATCCCACTACCATCTGTAATGCTGTTTGCCAAATACCGACATGAAGTCCTGCTCACAGTGAATGAAAAGGGCCAACACCCACATGATGTTCCTAGTTATAGGAGTGTGTTTCCATGCAATTGGTTATGGGAATTTTACCAAAGCTGTTCCACATGCAATCAGCTAGTGGGGGATTGCAGTTCATGCACAGGCTATCAGCTGATCATGCGCATCACTTACAAAACACAAGCTGCTGCCTAAGCAAAACAGGTATACTTCTCCACATCCACCAGAGAGGGAGTGAGAGAGACAGACAGAGACAAAGTAAGACAGGGAGGGGGTAGGAGAGTAAAAGCTAAGCATGTTTGTGTCACACACTTACCAGTACAGGGTTTCAAACCCCTGCCTAACCATGTATTGCTATTACATTTATATGCAGTTATTGCATGCACCACATGGCTTACATGTTGGAAAGCTGTCCAAAGGTAAATTTGACGGTGAGTGACATCAGCAACAGTGATAAAGGAGGGATAAGGTAGGTGTAGTACATGTGCCTGTCCACAAGAACAGGTGTCAAGGATGACATAGCCACACTCTCTCAGGGACTCATATACATTATCACAGTTGGCAGGGTCAGGATTAGAATTCCTGACTAACTAGTTTGCTGCACTACAGTAATACGCAGGTATCACATGCACCACAGAGGTTATCAGACTGATATATGGGCAAAGGGTATGTCAAAGTGTCTGACATCAGAAGGCATGCTTCAGCAGGCTAATGGGAGGTGTAGTCAGTGTGAATGGCATCCAAATCATTATACACCACACACACACACACACACACACACACACACACACACACACACACACACACACACAGGTTTGCCAGTACTGACATGCATGGGTGCATTGCTTCGCAGGTGTGTAGTGGTTGGCTGTGCCAAAAGGCTGTACAAGGCTAGGTAAAGAGTATACCTTGGCATCAGGCCACATGACATGGAAGTATGGCAGGTACACATTTGGAGGTGGTCAGGACTGGTAGATATAGAGGGCAGTCTACAGGGGTAGTATGTGACATATGTGGTAGGTAAACACCATGGATGGTATGTGTGTGGTTTGTGATGTGGACACCCCATGGTCCCTAATATGGGCACAATGGGAACAAGCCTCCCACCCACTGCTACTCAAAACAGCAGCCCATGTCCTGAAAGTGCCTGGTCTGGAGCCTGAGCAGGAGGACGATGTTAGCCCTATGAATGTGTACTGGGTGCCTCAGACTGATATAGCACATCCCTCATGTGTCTGTGGAGCCTGGTATAGAACAGACCCTAGACCTGATGTTAGGGGACAGGAACATGTCTATGTGTGCCCTGAGGGGGAGACAACATCCACTGGGTGGTTCTACCTTATGATATTGCTGTAACAGTAAATGAGGAGGCCCCAGGTTGGGACACACATGTGATGTGGCCAGGTATCATAGGCAGATGGGTGTGGAGAGGTGGATCTCCTGGCCAATAGAACATATACATGCTACTGTGTCACTGTTATAGAACATGTGTTGATAGTTATAATCTACACAATCCCAGTATTTGTCCAACAGCATGCATAGATATCTCCAATAACACAGACTGTCAGATGTGCAGCAATCTCAGAGTAGCCATACCACTGGCATATATGTAACCACAGTGGCCCTGACAATGACATGCAGGTGAATAGTCTGTAACAGGCCAGCAATGATAGTGTCCACACAGGGGACATGGCTACAATCACATAGCAGAAGATGTGGTACAATACAATATCTGTTCAAATGGTAGTTAAGCTGCAGCCATACCTAATGAGGTGTGTGTACAGTATGTTGAAGCTGATATGATGGGGGGGTGACAGAGATGTGTATTATGAACTGTGGTAACCTTGCTGTATGAGTTGCTCAGACCTGTTTCCATCTTTATGTCTTTCAGCCAAGATGGCACATGCATGGTTGCCCACCTATTCCAATGTTGAGAATGAAGTGTTGATAGCACACATGATCCAGCACTATCCACTACTGTTTGGCAGGCATGCACATGAGCAGCAGGACCAGACTGCCCTATGGAACGACCTAGTCTACAGGGTCAATGATGTCAGACTGCACAACCCCAGTTATGAGCTGGTCCGGCATCATTGTACTGACCTGCTTTGTAATGCCCATCAGCATGCCGCTGCAGTCTGGGAGGATCACCTTGCCAGAGGGGGGAGCCACGCCATCCATCCCCCCTGACATGTGTGGAGGAGCTCATGGCACCTACCCGTCCAGACCACAAACAACCACTGGACCCCTTTGTGGAGCTGGGTGTCACCCACATACTGGCCGAGGAGTGTGCAGATAAGGACACAGAGTACATCAGTAGACCACTGTTGTGTAAACATCCACATTGGTACAGGTAGATTGCTTATCTGACATGTCATAGATATGTTGTGTCACTGCATTGTAGTGATAAACAGGTGTCCAGATGTTGTAGTATCATAGGAATGTACTGTTGATGTATGGTAGTACTGCACCCAGCCTGTAGCAGTGTCAGAGGTGTAGCCACTGTCATTGCATCTCTCACCCTCTTATGTAGGTTCCTCCGGGATAACAACAAGGCAGCAGCCTGTAGCTTGCGAGTATGTTTTATGTAGATGTTTGCCAACACACCGAGCATGTAATGGTGATGGTATATTCCATGTACACATCTAACACATACCCTGAATGCATGTTATACATGTGCATGTATTGTTGCTGTGGAATGCACGGTCTCACAGGGGTGACCATGACGGGGTATTGGAAGGGTATGTCAGACACCTGCATGATAACTAACATCCTGTCATTGTGGAATGTGTCCACAGAGAGTAACATACTGGTGGTAGACATGGCCTACAGTAGTGACATGTTCTGAACAACACCCATGTACAGTGCAACACCAGTGTATATACCTGTAGGACAATGGCAACCAATGCAGAGATACACTATGGCATAAGGCATTACAGTAGTCCACATTACCAGCTGGGTCTAGGCTTCAACATGTGCTGTTCAGTGTATGGGACACTGCAAAGTGACACACATGTGTAGGGCTTACTTATCATGCATCTGCATAAAAGCTAAAGGAGGGGGGTCTCAGCATGACACACCAGTGCACTACAGAAGGCATCTTAAGGATGGTAGGAATGGCTCTATCTGCACATAGTCAGGTTCAGGAACTGTGGCAGCCATAACCCTACCCACACAGCAATAGTGATGGCAGTGTGTGAACACCATGGGATGTGCACATGAGTAGACCTTGCAATCATGTAGAATAGGGGGACATGTGTAGGGCAGACTAAACATACACTGGGAAATGCAGATGGCCCATGCTGGTATATCCCTGCCAGGAGCAGTGACTGCTGTAGTACACACAACATGAGGTGTGATAAACCGTCATGATAAAGGTGTGCACACATATGCCCACATGGCGTGTATGCAATGGGGACAGCAGCCGCACACCTAACACAATCTGTAGACACTGCATGTGAAAGTACAGGACATATGTCACATACCGGGCTTCTGTACTTCTAAAATATGCGGTGATGTGGTCCCATGGCAGATCAAGGATGTGTGTGTGTAAAATCAATAAAGGTGTGTACACCCCCATAGCCATGGTATGCTCTGATGGTTGTCAGTGTAAGAGTATTGCAGTGGTCATACATGGTCTGTTGATGTTGACAGCTGTAAATCAGGCATCAGGCATTCACCAATGACAACTGTCCACATATCATCCCAGGTGTGTGTTGCTGAAAAACATAGGGGCTGTGAGAAGTATAGCTGACATAACTGACACAGTACTACACATTCCACAATGGGTTGTACACCTGTGAGTTGTGGTGCACAATACATGGCAGGGTGCAGAACAGGTGCACAGCAATACTGTGCACATGGGTGCAGTGGTATCCAGGGGAAGGGGCATCACCTAGTGACACAGCACATGCATCACACACATGTATACTGTTGCTAGCATGGATTGACTACAGCTGAACTGCATGCTGTTCTGTACCATATGTTCTGCATGTTGGCAGATGGGAAATAGGAGGACTGTGTGTACTATCATTGTGCAACCTCACCTTTATGTGCATGTTTGTGCATCCTGGTGGTTAGTTAGTTTGCCTGCAGGGTCCCTCTGGTGAAGTGGAGGGAGGTAGATGCATGTAGGATGCGTGTGTGCATGTGTGTGTTTGTGTGTGTGGCCATGTATGCACATGTGTGATTGTGGGGTGTTCATACAGCTGTACCTCCCTTTGGGACTGTGCCGTACATGGACATGGACTGCCACATTAGTGTCTATATCACGTTATCGAACGTTTACTTAATTGAATCAATAAAGGTCGAACTTTATTGATCGATTAAGTAAAACATTGAATAACGTAAAAAAAAAAATAAAAAAAAAAACTAAATGACGTAGGCAGGGAGGCAAGCCAACTCCCCCCACACCCCCCTACTTAAATATACCAACTCTGAGACCGCACTACATTGAGGTAAATGGAAATTTCCCCTTACGGAAATTTCCGTTTACTTGCACGATGTTCTTCACTTTCGATATTGTCGTGTCGACAATATCAGATTCAATATTGTCAGCTTACGACAATGTGAAGTAGAACCCCACATTACACACCAGGAATACCTGCCATGTGTGTAATCGCAGGACAAAATAGTGTAATATGGTCTGTAGCATGGAACAGGCATCCAGGGGGAAGGTAGACTCCAGGTACACACTTAATATCGCAGTCAGTAGAGAGGTCACCTACAACCCACATATGCAGCTCGACAGATGCACTGGGGAAGTACTAGTCAACACCAGGGAGTGTATCCAAATATTACAGTTGTCATATGAAGGGCTGACGGAGCAGCATATCTGGCATGTACTGAGCATTACATGCACATGACACACCAGTGGGAGGTGTTATGGATACAACATAGTAGCCCACACATATAGGGCCCATGCACATAATTTCCGGGCATACAGAGGGTGCATACCGAATGACAGTAGTGAGGCCATGTAAATCCACCACACAGAGGTCAGGCAGGAAAAGTAACAACAGGCCTTGTGTTGTGGCCACTTGTGTGGGCATTTATAGGAATGTAATTTTAATGAGTGGTATTAGTGTGTGTATGTTAACAAGTGTGATGCAGGATGGGGTTACACATGGACATATACGTGGGACTGTCTGTAAAGCCATGGACAAGTAGGTATTATGGAGGTGTGTGTGTGTGTGTGTGTGTGTGTGTGTGTGTGTGTGTGTGTGTGTGTGTGTGTGCGTGTGTGTGTGTGTGTGTGTGTGTGTGTGTGTGTGTGTGTGTGTGTGTGTGTGTGTGTGTGTGTGTGTACTGTTAGGCAATGTTGTACATGTTTTAAAGTGCGTTTATTGTTTTCCCCCAGAGGTGGTGAGGTGGGTCAGGGTCCCTCCTGCATGCAATCTGAAGTAGGTGTCCATACAGACACTGATGATGATGATGATAATAATGTTGAGGCACAGGTGGGGTTGTCAGGGCCCGACACTGCACCAACATTTAATAACCCTCTTTTAGCCACCCCGCACACAGTTTCAGTGCCTTTATGCACCTCATCACCAGTGGCCATAGCGGAGAGACAGCTGGAGTTCAGTGGCAGTGCACAGGAAAGTATGGTAACCATGCCTACTGTGTCCAGTCACAGCAGGCATAGCCGGATGTCCAGCAGGCCACTACACAGGCAGATGTCCCAGGGTGCTCATGGTAGGGCTACTGGACATCATGCCCCTGGTAGAGGCGACCTAGCTGCTACCAGCAGAAGCATGTTTCAGGCTGTCATGGCAGCCCAGGCCCATATAGAACATTACCACAGACAAGGCCTTTGGCTGCAGAGGGCTGCTCTCTCATCTTCAAATGACAACGCCGTGAACTGGCTGGTGCCATCCATGGATTAACTGAGTTCATGGATTTACGGTCTGGTAAGATGATGGCCCTCATCTGCCATGGTGTGTCTGTGCTTGAATGTGTGGTGGGAGTGCGGCGACGTCTGCATGGACGTAGGCTAGTAACACCAACAGCTGGTAGTCAACGTGGATGTGCTAGGACACCAAGGGGCTCCTGTAGTGGCAGTAGAAGCCCCGGCAGTGTGTGTGGGGGGGGTGCTGTCCACACCACACCACAGCAGGCCATGTGCATGTGGTCCTGGCCAGTCCCAGGAGGGACCTGGCACCAGCGGACAAATGTCATCAGCAGGTGAGAGTAGCACATCGAGGTCTGTACCTGGAAGTGCCCGCGGAACCCCTGGCAGACACAGTCCACGTGTCCATGGCCAGAGGCAGTGAACTGCACACCCTGCCTGGTATGGTTTGCAGCTGTCCATAAATACCTGTGTAGGGCAGCCACATGGCAGAACTGTGCGCATGGATAACCACACACTATGCAAACACACCTAGGACAACCCCATACTTACACACACCACATCACTTCGGCCAGCTCCCCAGAGTCCACCCCTCACCAACACACATGGTGTCATATGTATGGCCCACCCTCAGACTCTGCCAAACCAACACCACATCCTGTGCATATGGTGATACCTGAGCTCCATCCCTGTCATCCATACCATCGATGCAGGGACAGGCTGATATGGTTCTGATGCACACAGTGACTGTACAACAGTGTACCACAGTACTGCAGTGTAACATGTTGTAGGGAGTACAGTGTGAGGTATATTTGGCAGGTAGTGTAGCTGTCCAGCAATGATGCCTTATAGCTGTTAGTAACACTGGTTGGTTGTTGTCTCTATAATGTTATCCAATTGTGTTGTAAGGTGTACATGTGTCAGCACGAGGATGTCCTGTATATTTGATGATACCTGTGCCCCATCCCTGTCATCCATACTATCAATGCAGGGACAGGCTGATATGGTTCTGATGCACATGGTGACTGTACAGCAGTGTACCACAGTACTGCAGTGTAACCTGTTGTAGGGAGTAGAGTGTAAGCCATATTTGGCAGGAAGTGTATCCATCCAGCAATGATGCCTTATAGCTGTTAGTAACACTGGTTGGTTGTGGTCTCTATAATGTTATCTAGCTGTGTTGTAAGTGTACATGTGTCATCACTGGAATGCGCTGTGCATATGATGATATCTGTGCCCCATCCCTGTCATCCATACCACTGATGCTGGGACAGGCTGATATAGTTCTGATGCACACGGTGACTGTGCAACAGTATACCAAAGTACTGCAGTGAAACATGTTGTAGGGAGTACAGTATGAGGCATATTTGGCAGGTAGTGTAGCCATCCAGCAATGATGCATTATAGCTGTTAGTAACACTGGTTGATTGCAGTCCCTATAATGTTATCCATGTGTGTTGTAGATGTACATTTGTCAGCACAAGGATGGTCTGCAGTCATATTGCACAATGGGGTATGTCACTGTGCTGACACCATGGCTGTGACATATCTGGGGTGCAGTTGAACACATTTCACAGGTTACTAAACCGGTTATTGCCTGTGCCACATAGACAGGTGGCTTGCTGAGGCATGTATACCTTGCAACCTGATGTGGAACCATCCACAAACACACACACTGTTACTTGCCAACACTGGGACTAGACCCCTACCTAGCTATGTCGTGATACTGACGTGTGTGGCTTACATTATACACACCACACAGAATTTAGGATGAGGTGTGTCCCAGGTGACATAGTACATGCAGAACATCCCCTGACATCTACAGTATGCTAATGGGGAATGTAATGGGTGTATTTGGACAATATGTAGTGTGACATATCATCATATACACATTTACTGACACATAACAGCCAGCCACACATCTGAGATACCAGGGCCTATCACTGCTAACTAACTTGATCATGTCTCCAATGTGTTACAGGTAGGCTGCACACATCACATGCATAACTGACTTGGATTGTTGTAACAGTCACCTGTATGATTGATGGTGACAGTGGTAACCATAACGTGGTACATGACACATATACCTGGTGTATCTTGGTGTAATAATAGTGTACATAGCACCCACATTCCCCACTGGATAGTGTACTCCCTGAAACTCATGATGACACTCTGCCAAACCCACCATCATGCATTGGCCACGACTGTGCTACAACCCATTGTATACCCCAACATTGGTACTACAGGGATATGCATCTCATGCATAAGCCACACACGAAGTAGGGCGTCAATCAAGCATAGGTTGCCTGTACATATCCCAGCTGGATACCTGCCATCTGCACATCTGTACAGGGACTGACAGTCATCAGCTTGGCAGGTAGCTATGCAGTAGCATGAGTGCATTGACAGACCAGTAAGGGGTATATACTGTGACACAGCTTACACACCAGGGATACAACAGGGAGGCCTTGGTGTCCAGCCATGCTCGCAGGTGTGCCTGTTGTCAGTACTACATTAAGCACTCTACTCTTGCCTGGGTTAGCACTGTCAATAGTAGAACTGCCATGATACACTACATGCCAATGAGACAGCATGTATCCTGGGCTACTACACCTGTATGTAACACATTCACATAGATAACAGTGCTGCACAGGCCTCATATATGTATGTGTCCCACAGATCACACTCACACCCTTTGAATGGCATTACATACCCTTATTACAGGCTAACAGACTGGGTTGTGTGTCCTGGTTACCAGGGCTAAGCCATGCTTAGCAAGTATCAACATTGCTGCAGTATAACAGATATATATGCACACTGGTAAGTGCTGCCTACACTGTGTAAGTGCTTGTACATTTACCCATAGCTTAGCACCACTTAGATGTGCACAAACCCAAGCAAACCCACTTAAAGCCACTCAAAACTGCCTTAACCACTCTGTACGCAACAGCCCTTGTCTTGCCCAGCAACAAAATGATCAGCCCTTGCAGGTCTTGAACCCAGGACCCTTTACACTCAAGTCACAGCACTTAAACACTATGCCATGACTACTGTAAAGACTGCTCTTGTTTTATCAATATAGCTGTCAATACACATATTAAGTAGTATTGAACATTTGCCTCTAGTTCCTAACTTGTGTAGTCCTTGTTATTAATATGACTGTTGCTCACCAAAAACTGCCAACAGGTCAAAAATAACTAAAAAAACATATGCCAAGACCCTGGAAGAAAACACAATGAAGCTTATGGACAGGCCGACTTAGTCAAGCCTTGTAGTAGTTGATTTAGCAGTGTAGTCCACAGAAATCCACAGGATAAAAATGCCAAGGAACAAAGCTTTTCAGCTGTTAAAATGGTTTAATCCAAGCATTTGCTTCACAGGAAAAAACACTGAAATCACACTAACGCTCCAAATGCAAGTACGTTTTTGTTTTCTTCCAGGGTCTTGGCATATGTTTTTTTAGTTAATAATATGACTGTTGCATTACATTTGTTGTTTTATCATAATGTGCACATAGCAGAGGCATACAGTGAGATTCATGTGAGAGGGTATACACAACTGTGATGTTTACTCATGACAGGAATACATATCATAGGTGTATATATGTCTACATGTGCATACACATGTATACTCATACATATGTATGTATACACATCTGTATAGTGCCACATATATATATGGCCATGTGTACATCTCTTTGTATGCACATATGTATATATATGTATATATATATATATATATATATATATATATATATATATATATATATACACACATATATGTTTATATTCATATGTGTATATATATATAGATATACATATATGTATATATATATAGATATATGTGTATTTAGCTATATATGTATGCACATCCTATGTGTACAGATATGCTTAGTTATGTTGGTATATATATATATATATATATATATATATATATAGATATAGATATCTATAACTATATGTGCATACTAATCTATTCTGATATACTTTCTACTGTCAATATATCTGTAGATATCCATATGTATATGTGCATATGTATCACTATCTGTATATGTGTAGATATATATTGCTCTGTATATGTATATATCTGGGTGTGTATATATATATATATATATATATATATATCGATGTACATATACATACCCATCTATATATATTGATATGTACATGTGTAATTATATATAGAGATATCTGGATAATTGTATGTACATATATTTACACCATATGTCCTGAACATGGAGTGTAGCCCTACCTCAGCCCCTATAGTCCCAACTTCGTTGTGCAAGGGGATGTCAGGTATGTTTAGCAGTTATATTAGTAGACTATTGCTACTGTAATACGGATTGTCTTCACAGACATGGTGTGTGTGGGAGGTCACATCTGCTTTTCACATGTGCGCCATTGGCTACTAAAAGACATCCTATGGACATCATAGTACAATATCACTGCTAGCACGTAATGCCCCATGTGGACTGCAGTAGAGGTATTGGCCAATATATGTGGACATTCTGACACATTCTGTACAGTCCAGAGGTATACACAGAACCCCTTAGTGCAAAACATGTGGACCAAGCCTGACAATATGGATGTTAACAACCATGTAGATGGGTATAACACATAACGACTGGTATACATTTGCCCCCATAGGTTATGCATTCACACACCCCTGTCTGTCCTGACACATAATAACCACTGGTACAGGGGTGCCATGGCCACATACTACCCACTAGATATTGACATACATCTGTACAGCATCCCACTGCTCTGTCTGGCATACATGACTGTTAAGGGATGCCCAGCAGCAGTACATCTGGCAAGTATCTCGACATGACATCTCATTGGGTAAGTACACTAAGCTGCTAGGCAAGTAACAATGTACTGTGCAGGCTACAGGCAGACTGGCTCGACACTGGCCTACATCTCCTATGGGAGAATGCACATGTGCCTGCATATATAACAGGCTCTACAGGCATGTAACAGCACAGGGTAAGATACACATGTGTGAAAGTGCATAACCACAACCAATGTGAACACAGCCACAGCCACATATGGTGAGCTAGCATAATATTACAGTATATGGACTATCTGTTCAACACCATCCTCATATGTGCCACTCACAGACTAACCCTACATATACTAGGCCGCTACACAGTGTGGTCTGATGCCTGTCTGTGGTATGGGACATGTGTGTGTATGGTCCTACAAACATGTAAGCCAATATGGTAACATATAGTGGAGCAGCATGTAATATCAGATAGGATGGGACCTAGAACAATGACATCTACTACAGTCTGTACACAGGCCAAAGTACATATTAAGAATATACACTCTGTCTACATTCACTATATGTACACAGAACTCAGTACTGTACAAACAACAACAGAATGTCCAGGTTATATCATCAAATATAAACCCTACTGTACATAACGTGTAGAGGTCTGATATCTCACTGGATTGTTATCAGATATGATGACACTAACTATGGTGTACAGCACATATGCACCTCTTAATGCATGACATATGTACAAAGGTTGACAGAGTTGTGGCTGGAAGCACATACACAGGGCCAATATTGACATGTTGCTGTGATAACCTCATACATTTACTGTTGTAACAGTGTTTGTTGCAACATATGTCCTATGAGGGATATGAAGTCAGTAACTGTCATGGCTTTCAACATCTACAGACTGCAATCCTCACACTACTTTCTGCAGTTCACAGATACATGCTCTGTGAGTAACACATGAAACCAAAGGCACCACACACTGCCCAGTCTGCAGATGACCCTACAGATGGGGATTCCTCATAAACATGGCACTGACATGGCAGGTATTAAAACGTGTAGGACAGCCATATCCACACACACACTGATAAACCAACATTACTGCAAATGCAGTATAGCAGCACTTACAGTCTGTAGTCAGGTCAGGCACGTCTTCCTCCTGTGTGTTGCCCTGTTTCCACAGTGTATGTTGTTAGAGGTAAATCCCCAATCCATCTGAGATGCTGTTTGCCAAACAACAGATCTAGTTCCTTTTTATAGTGAATGAATGTGTGTTTCCATGCAATTGGCTATGGGAATGTTACCACAGCTGTTCCACATGCAATTAGCTAGGGGACGGCTGAAATTCATGCAGAGGCCATCATCTGATCCTGAGTATCACTTAAAATACACATGCTGCTGCCTAAGCAAAGCAGGTGTAGGTCTCCGCATCCACCAGAGAGGGAGTGAGAGAGGCTTACTGAGACAAAGACAAGTGAGGGAGGAGTGGGAGAGTAAAACGTAAGCATGTTTGTGTCACACACCTACCAGCACAGGGTATCAATCCCCTGCGGACTATGTAGTGCTATCACATTTCTATGCATTTATTGGATGCGCCACATAGGTGACATGTTGTGGAGCCCTCAGAATGTATATGTGATGGTGAGTGACATCTGCAACAGGGATATGTTAGCTATACGATAAGTGTATGCATGAACAGGTGCCAGCATCAGCACAGCCACATTCTCACGGGGACGCACACACATTGACACACTTGGCAGGGCCAGGAATACAACCCATCACTAGTGAGATTGCCACAACACATTACTGTGCAGGTATCACATGCACCACAGGGGTCATACAGAGGTTATATGGGCAAAGGGTATGGGGAGGTGTCTGACATCAGACAGCATGCTTCAGTATGCCACTGGGGATTGTAGTGAATGTGAATGTGAACATACGCATCATACAACACACATACACACACACACACACACACACACACACACACACACACACACACACACACACACACACACGATGCCAGTACTGACATACGTGGGTGCATTGATTCACAGGTGTGTAGTGGTCAACTGTACCAGACGGCTATACAAGGCTAGGTGATGGGTACACCTTGGCATCAGGCCAAATGACAATGGTCTGCATTGTGGCTCATGGGTGTAGATTCTGGATTTTCCCACATAGGTGGGTATTGTATTCACCATCCAGTCACCTGGGTGACTATTGTGTGTGGGCAATGCTTTGCATTGTTTGCCATGTATGTGTTCCTTAGTCCATGACATGGAGAATGTCTGTGATGTGTACACCTCCCACATGCATATACAGTGACATGTGGAACTGTACCCGGAGTGCCTGGCCCATGTTGTGAACACAGATTATCATCAGATGTACCAGTCTTGCCCACCTGTGGTGGGAACTGGTAATGGGCAGCAGGTTTACCCTGCACCTACATTGTATCAGAATCATCCAATTGCACAGGCAGCAGACCAGCCCAGCCCAGAACACTACTATAAACTATGCAAACATCTTCCCATCTGGTTTTTCCCACACTCTACAGCATCAGTGTATACAAGTGGGGAAATTTTAACAAACAAACCTACAAAATGAGAAGGGCTGCAGCAGGCAACATAGAACAACATGTGCAAGAGGCTGATGGTGGTGAGGATGTGAATGCTGCCAAACAACCAACAGTGAGGAGACAGAGAAGAGTGTACAGACCCAGGGTAACCTACCAGGGGCTACATGAGCTTGAGATAGAGGAGCGCTATAGGGTAGACAGAGACCTCCTACAGCAAATTGTTGAACTGTGCTGACCACACGTGACACACCAAACTGACCGAGAGGAACCCATCCTAGTGGAAACCAAGTCATGTGTAGGCCTAGGAATACTAGCCACAGGTACCTCCCAAAGCTCATCTGGGGATATCATGGGGATCTCACAGGCATCAGCATCCAGAGTATTCCACCTGTTCCTGGATGCCATGTCAACATATGCCAGTGAGCACGTATATTTTCCCAAAACCCGTGAGGTGTTGACCAAATAGCAGAATACCCTGAGGTAGTGAATGCTATAGACTGTACGCACATATGCATCAATGCACCACCCGGTGATCAGGGTCGGACCTACATCAACCGCAGGGGCTGGCACCTGTTCATCCGGACAGGCACGTGTATGTCACCTACCATATAGCTACCGTATCCCTGTTGCAGTTGTTACTCACCATCATATATATGTTCTGAGGGGTCCACAACAGGTAACCCATGTGGCACATCTAATAACTGCATAGAACTGTGACAACACTACATAGTCATCAGGGGTTTGATACCCTGTGCTGGTAGATATGTGATACAAACATGCTTAAGTTTTACTCTCCCACCCCTTCCTGACTTGTCTCTGCCTCTGTCTGCCTCTCCCACTCCCTCTCTGGTGGATGTGGAGACTTACACCTGCTTTGCTTAGGCAACAGCATGTGTATTTTAAGTGAAGCTCATGATCAGCTAATGGCCTCTGCATGAATTGCAGATTGCATGTGGAACAGCTGTGGTAACATTCCCATAGCCAATTGCATGGAAATACACTCCAATATCTAGGAACATCATGTTGGTGTTCGCACTTTTCATTCACTGTGAGCAGCAACTAGATCAGTTGTTTGGCAAATAGCATCTCAGATGGATTGGGGATTTACCTCTAACAAGATACACTGTGGAAACAGGGCAACACACAGTTGGGGGTGTGTGCCTGACCTGACTACAGACTGTAAGTGCTGCTATACTGCATTTGGAGTAATGTTGGTTTAACAGTGTGTGTATGGATATGGCTGTCCTACATGTCTCATTACCTGCCATGTCAGTGCCATGTTTATCAGGAATCCCCATCTGCAGGGTCATCTACAGACTGGGCAGTGTGTTGTGCCTTTGGTTTCATGGGTTACCCACAGAGCATCTATCTGTGGACTGCAGAAGGTAGTGTGAGGATTGCAGTCTGTAGATGGTGAAAGCTGTGACAGTTACTGACTTCATATCCCTCATAGGGCATATGTTGCAACAAACCCTGTTACAACAGTAAATGTATGAAGTTATCACAGCAACATGTCAATATTGGCCTTGTGTATGTGCTTCCAGCTACAACTCTGTCAACCTTTGTACATATGTTGTGCATGAAGTGGTGCATATGTGCTGTACACAATAATTAGTGTCATCATATCTGATAACAAGCCAGTGAGATTTCAGACTGCTACACGTGTTATGTACAGTAGGGATTATATTTGATGACATAACTGGTCTTTGGTGCAGGCTGGAGAAGTTGTTTGACCGCAACTGAGCTACAAAATATAAGTATTTTTTGATTATTTTAACAGATTACTGTTTTTATAATTTAATATATATAAAGCACTTTGTCTATTCAGAATCTTCAGAAATCTTTTTCTGTTTAAAAACTGTCATAGCTTGTTGTCTTAGGCTATTTTGTACCACCCTCCCTCCCTGTTGGTGTCTTGCTCTTATACTTGGTGGCTTTGCAGTTGCCCGCCCCTACTGTGACACACCTCCCAGTCTAGTGTCATTAGCTCATTCTTCTTAATACAGAGAGAACATTTGATAAGGCCTTCTGTTCCTCCTTTTACCTTTTCAAAAGTAAAACAAAACTTTTTTTCTTCTTCGCCTGAACCTTCTTGTGTTCTGACTGTCCTTCTCAAACATATTGGAAATATACAGTATATTTCAGAGCATTTGTTATAACTGTATTTGCTATAACCGATTTAAGTATTTTTCTGGCCTTTGAATATTTACTGTAGCGACTGCATCTTAGCCTGTTTATACAGCTCTGCATTCTATTTAAACTGTTTTTGTGTTGATTAACTGTTTTGCACTCTTAAAAGTTATTTGTTGCTTAATTTACCTGTAGGCTAACACACTCAAGTGTGCTAGCCACTTAAAAGCATTTATAGCATTTACTGTCTGTTTTTTTTCCTTGTCTCTGTAAAAAAAAAAAAAAAAAAAATCTCTTGTTTTCCCACCTTACTGAACTAGAGTAGTCCAGTTTCAGAGTTGCTGATCCCTGGGCTTTGTTTTTAGTTCCTGTTACTGATCCATTGCCTTATTAGGAAGGAGGGAAGTTTCTTTGCTTACCAGTGGGAGTGGGAAGCACTGAGCAGCCTTTTGTCCGAATTGGTGAAGTTTCAGCCAGAAACTAGTAGTCTATTGGTCGTTTGGGCCAATTCCTAGCTCCTTTCAGCCCCTGCTATAAAACACGCTAAACACGTGTTTTCCAGCTTGTACCAACTCTGCACAGATCCTCGTGGTGGCCTGCAGAGTGATCCAGCAGTATTAGGTAGGAGAACTTAAAGCAGATTATTTGATATTGGATCTCCTCACTCCAGAAGCCAGATGTTCCATAGCCATTAATGGACTCCTAGGATTGAACACTAACTGCCCCTTATTGTTGCAAACTCCGCTACTAATACCACCATGCTTCATCAACTGAGCTAACAACAAAAAACACCAATGTACTACCTACAATAAAGAATGGACAACGGCTTACATTACAGTATGAAATGAGTCACTGCCACCCTTACAGTGTCTAATACTGGATGTTGTCCACCTTTAAAGACAAGGCGCTAATACAGATTGTCAAGTATACCCTCAGAAATACAGACAACACTCAGCCAGATCCCTTTCAAACTGGCCACTAATACAAAAAAAACTCCAAAAATGCACCTTCCAGACTTAACCCATTCTAAACTAAGGGAGCAGACACAGTGTCAAAATACTTAACTTACCTTTGGATATGTTGTAGTGTAGTCGGTGTGTACACAACGAAATAGTAAATCCTCTCTCCACGATCTCGCTTCAGCTTTTCTTTAGTTTACCAGTAATATAAAAACGCCCGAACGGTGTTTTCGCGCATGCGCATACCAGCGGAAAGACACTGGTATGAAAAAAACGGGAAAAAAAGAAAGTTGGCGCATGCGCAGAACAGCAAAAGTACGCGGACGTGTAAACACACGGAAAAAAAGTTAAATTAAAATTAAATTTAAATTTAAGGGTCGCGGGCCGCATGGAAGAGCTCTGAGGGCCGCATGCGGCCCGCGGGCCGTGGGTTGGACACTCCTGCTGTAGATGCACCAGAAATACACTGAGTTAAAAAGGAGATATAACAGCAATGTGCGGATATGAGAAATTTTATGAATATGTCTACAGTTTAAAAAAAAATCAGGTGGAAACTGACCGTGAAGTTTAGCAAATCATTGAACAATGCATATATAAAACTGTAGAGGGTGGTTCGTCAAGATAGTATGACATTAAGGTAAATTATAGACCAGCAATGGACTAAATGCAAATATATATGTAGAATGAAATATATTTTCAGAAATGTTCCTGATTTTACTTCAGACGTTTTTGCTATCCCTAAAAACTTCATTTTTGTCATCAAATAAATCTAAACATTTTAGTTGCATTACTCCGCCAAATGAACATTGTCAATATTTAAAAATTATCCCTGATTTGGAGTCTTTGTCTATGATTCCCTTATTAGTTTTAGCTTTGCCCCTGATTTTAGAGAAAAGAGGTTAAGAACAATACAGAAGCACGAATAACTATAATTTATTTGGATAATATTGCATTTACTGATAACAGAAAAAAATAATTTCAAAGGTGTGGTGAAATGCCTTAGAAATGCAACCAGTAAAAGACATTGCAATAAAATGATAGCTTAAGCAAAACATCAGTAAGAAAAAGTAAGTCTATCTTATTGTTCATATAGAGAAGACACAAGTTGCATTGATGACATAATGCTTAAAGTTGACAAAATAATAGTCCAACTGAGAAAACCTATGCCTGAGAGAACACAGGTGAAATATCTGTGAATAGTAAAATATAAGGAAAGAGAAATAGCTGCAATATTTTAGCCAGAAATGTCAATTCAGATAGAAAAAAAGCAGCGTATAGCTGTGTTGTTTGTAATGTATACCATAACAAAAAAATCATAGAGAAATGATGAAATCCTAGATTAATACCGTACATGGAGGTGGGTGGGTGTAGATTTGTTCCAGTTCAAAAAAAAAAAACACCATTTGTTTTGTCTGTGTGGATTATTATGTCAAGCTGCCTGGAATAATGAAACTAATAAACATAACAAGTGTAAATATAATCAGTACAATAAAGTCTATTTCTGAGAAAAATCTATACCCTATATCTGATAGTGGTCCACAATACACAACTCAGAGATTCAGATGAATGCATTCAGAGATGAGATATCCAGCCCACCATTTCCTTAGTCTAATGCACATGTGTAAAGAATTATTCAAACAATGGATTTTGATAAGAAAGAGCTTAAACAGTTTGGGAAAGGTAAATAGCCACTTTGACTTTTTAACCTTGTACATAGAGTTAGTGTGGTAACCCTTGCTAGATTTAATAAGGAAATAATGAATACATTTTTTAAAGAAGCAAATTATGGGAATTAATAGCAGCAGGATATGTTGGGATAGGTTCGGCATGATTTGTTGATTTTGCCAAGTAACATATGGAAGAAAACAAGAAATTCTAATGCTTATGTGAAGGGTGAGGAGTAAAAAGAAGGAGAAAAGTTAGAGTATGTATTTCATTTTAATATTCTTTCATTACAAAATGGATTCCTGAGGGTTTTTCAATATGCACTGGATGATTTATTTCCTGCCAAATATAAAAAATGCTAGCATGGAAATGTGCAGAAAGTTCTGCTCTTTGTAGAAAGTTCTTTTATGGAATTCAGAATGCACGTCTAGTATGGAAAGTCATAAATATAAAGCCAGGAGGTCTTAGCAGAATTAATGCTGTAGTGTTCATTTTTAATTGGATGGTGGTTGTTCTAAGATTGACACAATAATGTTGCTTTTAATCAGAAAAGGTATAAAGAATGTATGATGGTACTGTTCAAGGAGACATGATCTCAGTTTTCTAGTCTCATAAATATGTGCCTTTCTTTGCAATAAAGACAATTGTTATTCTCTACTGAACTGTGTCATATGAAAGTTATTTGGTGCCCTTAACAGTTTGGTGCCATACACTCAAACTTGTGAGCCTTTTGTGTGTTGCTGCATTACATATTGCCACTGGACACAATGTGAGATGGGTCTATATCATGAGATTAACGTCTTAAAATGTCGACTCTCAGTTGTTTGACATGAAAATGTCAAACTCCAACTTTTCCGAAAGGCCAAATCACCGATTTCTTTCCAACCAAAAGAAATCGGTTGGCCAAATACCAACGCCTCACAAAAACAAACATATTTAAGTGGGGGGCTGTGCCCCCCACACCCCCCTAACTAAATATTCTAACTCTGAGACCGAACTACAGTCAGGGAAAGGGCAGGTGTAACAGAACGGCCATCTGATTTATTTCCATTAGAAAGAAATCAGTGATACGGCCATTCGGGAAAGTTGGAGTTTGACATTTTCGTGTCGAACAACTGAGAGTCGACATTTTAAGATGTCGAGCTCATGATATAGACCCTGTGAAACATTTTCTGAAAGGCAAATTTCTGATGTACAAATACATAATTTCTTGTTTACTATCAACAGAGTTTAACATTTCTAAAGGAAAGCTTTACTAATAACCTCTCCATTATATTAATTGTACATGAAGTGGTAAGGTGTATGCTTCTAGATAACTGTATGTATGCATAATCAACTTCATTAACAGCATAACATTTATTTCATTTTTTTTTTCTAGTGAGGTCTAATCAATAAAATACAAGGACAGAGCAACCTTGTCAGAAGGACAGAGTATACTTCCCATGTGTGAGACCAGGTTTTTAATCAAATATAATGAAAAGGAACAGAGAGGATTCCTTTATTAAGAATGTCAGTGAATTTATAATTATAGTTACATATTTATCCCTTTGGTATGAAAGTGGGTTTTTATAACAGACGCCAGTGCAAGTGGTTTAAATAAAGCAACAGTAGAGGACTCCAGGAAGGTATACTTATAAATATGCAAGGGACAGCTGTAGTTATTTGGTAGAATGGTCTGAGTTCACTAAAAATGATAGTGGAAAACAGTACTTTTGTTAAGAAGATTTTAGAAAACCTAAAAAATAAACAAAAAGGTAATAAGATACCAGCTTCTTCTTGGTCAGCCTTTAATGACTGGCAAGAAGAAGCTACCAATAAGAAAAAGGAATCTGTAGTCGGAAGTTTAAATATAACTCAGCTACATTAAAGTCCAGCTGCAGGCAACTAATAGAATATTAAATTCATTGCAAAAATGTGCAGATGAGAAATTCCATTCCTAGGGTATGGATCTGTTAAGACAATTACAAAGTTTATCAGTTACTCAGCCATAATCAATAGATTATGGTTGACCTCTGTTGACTTGTTCACCCTCTCCACCTTATGGTCTACAATACCTCAAGAAGCTGATAGTTCTCTCTCTCTCTCTCTCTCTCTCTCTTTCTCTCTCTGAGAGGGCAGGTGGAGGTAAATGTGACAGAAAGATCTACCACTTCTCCAGATTTAGCCCAGATGACTTCCAGCATTTATAATTGTTCCACTGAGTGATTTATCACACTAGATTCCATCAACAGTGACAATTGCTGCCACCATAACACTATCAGATCAAATGTTACTGTGAATAGCTAGTAAAGGGAAACAAATGTATCACATATATAAATGTGGAACTAGTGCCAGATATGTGGGAAAATCAAAAAGATTTCCTAATAAAGTTTCTCCACCAAAAGTTAAAACTTTGAAAAAAATTAAGCAAATCATTACCCAGATTTCTATTATCATAGATAGAGAGGAGTATCACCTGCCAAACAACATACAGAGGAATAAGTAGATTCTGCTTCGTCTACTGAATTTGATATACCTCCAACACAAATGCATCCATTGCAAGAAGTACAAATCCAGCAGCAGCTAGAGACAGTGAGGCTGAACCTACCAAAAGAGTTGTATGCCAATGGACTGCACTGGATTTTGAAGCTATTGCATTTTCTCCACTTTCTATTTGGACACATTCCACTAAATATGCAAATATATTAGAAAGACACATGCAACTACAAAATCCAATTAATGAAGACTTGAGAGCAGTATAAAAAGTCTGTAAAAGCAAGTCATTTTCAGAAAAATATGGTGAAAATCAAATATAGTCAAAAACATCCTAAAACACATAGTCGATGGATTTCATCTAGATGCAACTTATTAATAGCCATTATCACAGCCTACCCCCCAAACCCTAAATGAGCAGAGATCAAAGCTATTGTGCAAAAGGAAAATGAGTCTATTATGTGTATTTGCAATAGACGACGGATGCATTTGAAGCCTTTTCTGGATATCCAGAGCCGATGGAAGGTGCAGCAATAAGCAGGCTACCATATAAGAGAAAGTAAAGAAAAATAGTTTGTCTAAAGTGGCCAAGTTTGGGCATCCATGAAATTGTGAATCAAGCACAATATGTGGCAGACAATACACTTAAAAAAGAAAAAGTAGAAAATGAAGCAGTTAGTTGATATTCAGCTCAAAGAGTTTAATACCAACTCACAGGGGTGGGAAAAGGGAAGAAAAAAATATGGGTGAAGAGGTAGATTCTGATTTTTCAAAAACACAATCCCCAGGACAATAGCAACAAAATTAGTATCTCCCTGAATCACCACAGTGATCACTAGGTGTGCTATGTTATAACTACTTGTTTTAATTGTGGTCATTAATTTAATTTAATTGTGTACATTAGTGAAAAAAGTGTCCATTGTGTGTACAGCAAACAAATTGGCTGAATGTCTAAGCACCACAGCAAGCTGAAAGAAATCCTTCTGTATGAACTAGTGCTTGGTAGCCACCAGTGTGGCAAAAAAAAAGTAAAAAAAAAATCATCAGGACAGCAATGAGCAGGAACCACAGTTATTCTACTTGGTACCAATTAACCAGAACTGTCCTTTTGCCAATGTTACAGTGTAAAATTCATCTATCTCTTTTTTTGCTGATAAAAGAGCTACTAGATACATGATTACTTCAGGAAATGCTGAACATAGTCCACTTTCTGAGCAAACAATTTGGGGTGTGGGAGTGTCCAGAGTCCTTTAGACTATCCAGAAACAAAACCTGTTCCTATTCAAATTGGTCCATTAAAAGAATGGCGTACTTTTATTTTAGGAAATTCTGCCCATTTAAATTTGCTAGGTAGAGGTTTATTATGTAAATTAAGATGGACCATTTATTGTACACCAGGTGGTGTATTTCTATTTATGCCCAGTGAAACCTTAGGATTATACTCAAACAACAACTGAACACATAAAGATTCCATTTAGTTTTTTAACTTTGGAATGATATTTAGAACATGTTGGCTTAAAGGAATTAAAAGTAATTTATTTATTTTTATTTATTTATTGTCATTTGTTAACCAGGTTAGTCCAGCTGAGCCAGGGGCCCATTTTCAGTGGAGACCTGAGGAGAAAAGCTCCAAATACAAGTAACAATTTTGCAAAATTTTTACACATTTTTACAATTTTTTTATACATTTACAATGGAATACAGTCAAGAAGTTATACATCAAAGATAAGAAACACTAATTTATACAGCTGTGTTTTAGTTGCATAAGATAGTATAGTCAAATGCAAATAAAACTGAAATATGGCAGGAAACACCAAGCCGAGACTTAACGAAAAACTATTTATTAAAACAATAAAAATCAAGTAAATGTGCATCAGAAGTGCTTTCAAGCAAACATGCCCTTCTTCAGATAATACATTACCAGTAAGATACAAAACTTAAACCTTGTTGTCTCCAATCACATGCTAATATTTTACCCTCCTTTTCCTTAGTATAGGCTTTAAAGGGATAGCAGCATTTAAGCATGGATGTCTATCCGCCCCAAGCTTTATTATCCATTGAATTTCATTGCACTCAATCTCATTTGTTATATCACCACCTCTATCATGTTTATAAATAATCTGTAACACCATAAGCAAAAAAGAATGCCCAACATTCAATTCTATATGCTAAGCAAGTTATTATGTTTAATATCTGAAACATATTTAAATATTCTACTTTTCAGCATACAATTGGTCTTTCCTACATAATATGAATTGCATCCTTGACACATAGCTAAATAAATGACATTGCTGGTTCTACAGTTGGCATATTTATTCACACTATGCATCTGTGCTGTTCTAGGATGTACAGACAAATTGTCTCGTGAGATATAGCTGCATGCTTTGCACCTATGACAAGGAAAAGTGCCTACTCATTTTATTGAAGTAGATTTATGTATATTGCTGCTTGGTTCATGACATAGCATATCTTTTAAATTTTTGTGACCTCTAAAAGTAAATTTAGGTTGTGCACCAAGAATATCAGCTATTTTGGAATCAGTGTGCAACACTTTCCAATTCTGTCTAATAACGTTGCAAATGCCTCCCACATCACTGCTATATGTCAGAAGCATACGACCAAATTTGGTGTCTCGACCTCCTCCTTTCTCTTTTCTATCAGAACCCATTGTATATCAAGGTTTGGCCGTATTCTGCTTTCTACCCTTGGTCTCTTGTATAAAATTATTTAATTGCTGTTGTTTGTACCCTCTTTCCTTTAAATTATTAGGTAGACATCCTACTTCTTATTCAAATCTCTCTTCTTTGCTACTTAGTCAAGAGATCCTGCTGACTTGACCCTTCACAATATAGTCAAAGGTATGCCTAGGATGCATATTATCAAAGGATAATAGGCTATTACGCCAACATTTCTTTCTAAAAATACTGGTCTCTATATTACCTTCCTCATTCTTCTTCAGTCTAACATCTAAGAAATCTATTTCAGTTGTAGAATGATTGACAGGAAACCTAAAAAATTCTGTACTACTTTCTAAATATTGTACAAAGGAAATCAACTCTATCTCTGTCCCCTTCCATAAGAGGATCACATCATCCACAAAACAGCAATAGTATCCTAATTTATGCCTCCATATGTATTGTGTGGGGAATATTACGCTCTCTTCTCAATAGGCTAGTGTAAGATTCGCATAGGAGTTTGCACAGGGTGTGCCCATGGCAACACCCTGTACTTGCCTATAATATTTTCCTTGACATAGGAACATGTTATATTCTAATACCAATGCCAGCAGTTTACAAATCCTTTGATTAGTGTCATTGTCTACTTGTGCCTTATTTAATAATATACTTTCCACTGCTGCTATCCCATATCTATTATCCATCATTGTAAATAATTTTTCACATCCAATGTGACAAACATGCAATTCACATTATGTTCACCATTCAAATAGTCAGATAGGGTAGATAAAAAATGTGCGTTGTCCTTTAATATTCTAGGATATAATTCTAGAACTGATCTCAATGCACACTCCACCCAAATAGATATACTTTCAGTCACCCACCCCCTTCCGGAAACTATCGGTCACAGGGGTGGGTTGGATGCATCCTTATGTAATTTGGGAAGTGCTTTGAACACCAGAACCACCAGATGTTCAGTATAAAGAAAACTGAATGCCGATTCAGTCAATATACCACTTTTCTTTAAATTAGTCAACATGTTCTTAATTCTATCTATAGTTGCACTAACCATGACAGGTGAAACTAATTTAAAAGTATTTTCATCCTGTAATAACTGTGTCAATTTATCACAATAATCCTGCTTATTGAGCACAACAACACCCCCCCCCCCTTGTCCGCAGGTTTGATAATGAGCCTCTCATCTTGATTCAGCTCTTTTAAAGCTGAACATTGTTCAGTTGTCATATTGCGAAACCTATGTCTATTCTTATTATTTGGATAACCTTCTACCTCTGTCTGACAAACCTTGACAAAGGTGGCCATAGTAGGGTGCATAACAGGCATAAAATCACTTGGTTTTCTCAGCACTCTAGTGTAACCCTGTGCATTGTCAGCAACCATTTGTTTTAACATAACTGTTCCGGTAAACACATAATATCTATCATAATTTGCCTGAAATCTGTTAACGTATCAGGAACAAAGCTTAAGCCTTTGTTCAACACATATAACTGCACCCTTGATAATTCAACATCTGACAAATTATAAACAATATTAGTACCCACAGTCACTGAGAGACCCTTCATCTCTTCTGTTCTCATTGTGCTGAGAAACTCCATTTTTGCGGATTCTTTTTTTTCACTGGGACCATAAGCATGGGAAAAGTTCTGCTTTGAAATCCTGGCATGTGCTTTGATCTAGCACCCAACGACATGACATCTGCTTCCATACTCAGTCCAATACTGTTCACTGACGAGACCCCTTGTGACTCAGGGTGATTCAGTACTTCGGACACTATTGTATCATTGCTGTTTTCAAAGCAGAACTTTTCCCAAGCTTCCGGTCCCGGTGAAAAAAAGAATCTGTGGAAACGGAGTTTTTTGGCACAACGAGAACAGAAGAGACAAAGGGTCTCTCAATGACTGTGGATACTAATATTGCTTATAATTTGTTGGATGTTCATTTATCAAGTGCACAGTTATATGTGTTGAACAAAGGCTTAAGCTTTGTTCCTGATACGTTAACTGATTTCAGCCAAATTATGATAGCTATTATGTGTTTTACCAGAACAGTTATGTTAAAACAAATGTTTCTTTTTGGGGTTTTGATGAATGCAGTGAGAATAGGTTGAAAGGAGAAAGTATTGTAGGAAGAGGGCCTGGGAGGTAAGGGCAGAGTAGAGGCAGCAGGACTTTACTGAGTTAATTTTTGAATTGTTTCAATGAAGTGATTGTTTAATAGAGCAGCAGTCAATGGGTTGGGGGTTGAAGGGTTACTGGGGTGGACAATTTTATTAATGGTAGATGAAAATTTGTTTGGGTTTTTGTGTGGGCTACATTGGTTGGAGTTAAGGAATGTTTTTTGTCTTTAATGACTAGTTTTACACAAGTTTATAAGTTCTTTTAATGTTGTAGTAGGGAAGGCTTTTTATTCTTGATCCAGGTTTTCCAGGCAGCATCCCTCTGATGCATAATAGAGCGTGTTTGGTTACTGAGCCGAAGTGCACAGTTTGATTTTACCCTGATTTTTCTGGATATTGCCATAGAGTTACGTACATCTAGAAATATTTGTTGAAGGTAGTTACAGCATCATTAAGGGAGAGATTTTGAAGGAAGGTCCAATAGATGTTGGATAGTGTAGAGTTGAACTTAACAGGATTGATTTGAGCCAGGTTGTGACATTCTCTCTAGTGATATTCTTTGGGTGAATGTTTGCAATGTCTATAAATATGGGTAGGGGACTGTTCACTTAGAAGAGCTAGCAAGAATGCCAGGGTTATGATAAAGACTGGGATCGAAAATAAGGATCCAATCTATTATATAGCTGATAGTACAGTTTTTGTTGGTCCTGGTAGGTGAGGCTATATGTTGGTGGAAGCCAAACAAATTGAGGCTATGAGTAGGTGGTGAGGAGGAGAGTGAAGCCCAATCAATGTCGACGTCACCAAGTATAATAGTTTCATAGGCAACATGTTGGGTGAACCTGGAGAGAAAGTTTTTCAGAATAGGGATGTTGTCACTTGGAGGGATACAGATGGATACAATGGTGAATTTATAGTGAGAATTGAGATGACAGTTTGCAATAAGGATTTCAGCAGGGGCCAAGCTGGGTATGGGAGTTGAGAGTGGAGAGAGAGTGAGTTGGTCAGTGTAGGGGATGGCTACTCTTCCACCTCTCATTTGTTCTATCAACACAAAAGATGTAATCTAGGAGGAGGATTTCAGAATTAGAAATGTGAGGTTTTGACCAGGTTTCTGAGAGGGTTAGGATATGAGGGGAGTTCAAATCGATCCAAGACTGCAAAACTGTGATTTTGTTAATGATGCTTTGGATAATCAGAGAGAAAATAGAGATTAAAGTGAGGGAGAGTGAAGCTGGGGTAGTGTCTGGAGAGGAGAGGTAGGGGCTGATAGCTTGTGAGAGGTAGGGGATGTAGTTCCTGGGTTGGGGTGAATGTCGCCATCCAAGAGTAGAGTATTTAGAACCCAAGCAAAGAGAAGAATAGGTTTAGAGTATAGGAAGTTCTATGTGTTATTGATTTGGAAGGAGAAACCTTAGTGTATGTTTTTATTATAAAGAGGTCAGTGGGAATAATAGGAAATAGGTATGGGGAGATGAGGTATGTGGCTGTGTTAAAAAGTGAGTGGTAGTTGAGAGAGAGGGTAGGTGTTAGTGTATGGTAATGTAGTGGAGTATGGTATGATGTTGACCGTGATAGTCGTAGGAGGAGGTAGATAAAAAGGTAAAGTGGTGACATATTGAATGAAATATGTGGTGGTTATTTAAGTGTAGCAATGAAGATTATTTTATTTAATTTCTGAGAAAGGCAGAGTGGTAAGGGGATAGTGCAGTAAGGAAAGTAGTGTAAAGGAGGATATGTAAGTAGAGTAGGAGGGGAAAAGTAGATAGAGGGGGGAGGCAAGGATGGGTTAGAGGGGAGGGACTGCTGGTGAGGATGTGGGATTAGCTACTTGGAGGAGGGGAGGAGTGTAGAGAGTATAAATGTAATGAAAGAGGAGGTGGGTGGGAATGGGGGTTGGGTAGTGGAGCGGAGTGAGCCCAAGTGCAGCGAGGGCGAACATAGTGGGCTTAGCCGGCTGGAAGAAGTACTAAGAAAAACAATCTATCAGGTATGTCCATGAGCAGGTAGGTTGGAGAGTCACAATCCAGAGTGAATGGGAATAAGGCACTGAGGCTAGGGCAGGAGAAAGTAGGCAGAAAGTGTAATGTTCTTGTGCAAAGAACGGCTGTATGTTAAGGCAGTCACTGTCTTAACTTAGAGGGCAAGGGCAGCATTTAACCAGTTGGTCTATGCTAGTCGAAATAAAAATATAGAAACAACTAATAGCTACATTCCTCCATAGCTTTGGATTACCCATGGAAATGAGGTAGAACTCATAAAAAATGCAGAATTGTGCATATAACACTGAAACCCTGTGAGCACCTTTGTATGATATTTCAGTATCCTTTGTTGGCAGATGTGTAAAAAAACAATCAAATCTGTTATTTCTGACTTGTTACAACAAAATAACACTACCCAAATCAAAGTCCCTGTAACATTCTTATTTTACCAGTTAAGAAACTATGGAAATATGTATATTTTTACAAGATTTTCAGGCAGTGGATACCAGAGAAATACCAACATTTTAGGTAGTCCATCAAATGCCACAACCTTCTCAGTGATGGACATCTAATCTGTTTTCCTTTGTAATACTATACATCCAGATAATGAATACATTTTTTCGTTTACATATACAGGGCAGCAGCACACTTGCACTAGATTACTGTGGGGATATGTAGAATCACATATTATTTTCTCTAGAGAAATAAAAAAAAAACAGCTAGACAAAATTAATTTTCCTTGTGGTTCTACTCTAATTCAATACACAGATAATTCATATCTACCTTCAAAACCCCTAAACGACTGCAAACAAGATACTATTTTTCTTTTGGCAAAGTTTGCAGAGTTAGGCTTTAAGGTTAAGTTGGTCCAGCAAAGACAAATTTCAGCTACGAACATCACAGGTTTAATACTTGGGACATCTTATTTCAGAAGATGCTAGACACATCTTGCCTTCACACATTGCTGTGATACAAACTGCATCACTTCCTACTACATTAAAACAGTTGTGAGCTTTCTTAGGGCAAACAGGTTACTGTTGACATTGCATTACTAATTATGCAGAAGCAGTGAGACCTTTAATATAATTATTAAAGAAAGATACCCCTGAACTTTTACCCTGGCAAGACATTCATGATCAACCTTTTGTACAATTGAAAACATTACTCTTAAACTCTCAGCACTTGGGTTACAAGATTATTCCAAGAGATTTTCCTGTTTTGTAGTGAAAGGAATAAGATAGCAATAGGATTATTAGCACAATGTACAAATAATGGTTAAGTCCTGATTTTGCAGTGACAACCCTCCCTCACTGCCTTAGCTGTTATGGAGCACTTAGTGGAAATGATGGCTGCTCTAAATCGCCAGCATGAGACTTACGTGTCAGCTCCACATTCCATAGAGATATTGTTATTAAAGACTGTGATGCTGACAGCCCAGCTAGGTGGCTTTTATAAATAATTAGTCATTTATGAATATTGCTATGATTTATACAGAACTGTATGCTATGTACTTAATTTCAAGAATGTAACCACAGTTTACTCTACTGGAAAAGAGCAGAAATGTATATAAACTATCTACCTGCGCAAATGTAGGTTTTAATAGTAGAAGCCAGAACATACAGAGTTAACTTGCAAAACTTCAAGAAAATAAATTGGAATCAAAATGTTTTATAGTTGTGTTATCTCTCAGTTTCAATGAAGCAAGCAGACACAATTTCTAGAGCTAGAAGTTTTTCTGTTGTCTTGAAAGTAATTTTAATTACTAGGTTTAAAATATAAAGTGTTTTATTGCTTCCTAGCAGTTGTACAGCTGAGAGATATGTACTTCTCACACAGAGAAAATAAAATTCTGTTGGTATCTGTTATCCTAGGAACTGAAGGCAGGTGACAAAGAGTGATGTCGTCCAAGTTGGATCAGCAGTAATGTTAGATAGTAATTTAAGAACTGTCTCAGAGAAAGACTGGGCATTTTGTATCTTGTCTTGGACTTAGAAACATTCATTCAGCACTTCTGCATCTGCCTTGCTGTGTAACTAAGTCTAGGGTACAGTAATCTCTTTTAGATATATTCAGGAATATAGTAAAGATATGTGATGCCCCTGCAGTGGCACAGTAATCAAGGAGCCTCAGTCCTCACCACTGGCAACAGTGAGGGATGAACTCAATGGGAGGATTACAAGTACACACACAGTAAAGTACAATTTTCCTTAAGAGCATGCAGGGATTACAGTCAGTCTGGGGATGGTTTCTCCTTCTTTCTCCAGATCCCCAATAAGACTGCTCACTGGTAGAGCTATAGGGTTAAGATCTCAGCTGAAGGGTAATGCCAAGACCTCCAGCACCCACTCTGTCCAAACAGTGCTTCATGTCCCTGCTCAAGTAGCTGACACACATTCAAACTTTGAGATTTGATTTATATACAAACACACACACACACACACACACACACACACACACACACACACACACACACACACACACACACACACACACCTGGGACAAGCTGGCACAGGTTTACTAGCTATTCCCCCTTTTGCCCAGGCTGTAAGTTAGTTATCACTGCCACCAACCCTTACTTATCAGCTACTTAAGGCCCTTACAAAGGGTGACCAATCCTATTATCCAAATTGTAAGTGTGACCAAGAGCAAGGCTATTGTAGTGGTCTATACAGTGTTACCAAATACATATGCAAGTACTCTAAGAGCTTAAATATCTCTAAACAAACCAACCACAAAGATAGGTTTAACTATATTTAATAATAAATAATAAAAGAACAAGACAATACTCAATAAACACAGTAACTACAGAGTTCCGAATCACAGGAAATATTTTAAAACAACATTGCAGGACAGTCTCAAATAAACACAGAAAAAAAATCTAAACTAATCTTTACTGCATTCCTAAATATATCTAAAAGGGATTACTGTAACCTAAATTTACTTACAGAGAAAGACAGATGCAGAAGTGCAGAATGGATGTTTCTAGTTTGAAGACAAGATACAAAATGCCCAGTCTTTCTCTGAGAGAGTTTGTAAATTACTATCAAACATTACTGCTGGGTCAGCTTGGATGGCGTCACTCTTTGTCACCTGGCTTTCCCAGGTTAACAAATGCCAAAGGAATTTTATCATCTCTGTGTGAGAAGTACATATCTCTCAGACATGCAGCTGCTAGGAAGCAATACAACACTTTACATTTTAAATCTAGTAATTAAAATTACTTTTAAGACAATAGAAACACTTGTAGCTCTAGAATATGTGTCTGCTAGCTGTGTTGAAACTGAGAGATAACACAATCATAAAACATTTTGATTCCACCTTATTTTCTTGAAGTTTTGCAAAGTGACTCTGTATGTTCCAGCTTCTACATTAAAACATACATTTGCACAAGTATATAAATTGTATACATTTCTGTTTTTTTTTTCCAGTAGGGTACACTGTGGTTACACTCTTGAAGATCAGTACACAACAAACAGTTCTCTATATATCATAGCAATATTCACAAATGACAGAATTATTTACAAAATTCCAGCTAGATGGGCTGACAGCATCACAACCCACACCCCCGGAAAACTCAAGCTAGTTTTTTAAGTGCCCATTGAGAAACGTTACTTGAGGGGTTTGAGCCTCTCTGGGAATACCTTACCCCATTCCCTGTCTTGAGACCCCATCTGTATTGGCATTGGTAAACCCACTGTGGTGCTGCACTGTCAAATCATATGCTTGCAACCCTAGTCTCCATCTTAGTAGCCTGGCATTTTGCTAGCTGGCTCAATGTAACTATGTTAAGGGATTGTGGTCTGTAACTACAATGAATCTCCTTCCATACAGATAAGGCTGAAGTTTCTGCAGTACCCAAACTATGGCTAGGCATTCTTTTCTACAGCTGTATAGCATTCCTCCCTGGTTGGAGCTTATAACTGAGATATACCACTGGGTGCTCTTCTCCCTCTGAGGAAACCTGGGCAAGTATAGCCCCCACCCCATGGTTTGAAGCATCTAACTGCACAATAAATTATTTGCTGTAATATGGAATGGCTAACACAGGGGGGTCCTCCCAAAGCTTCTTTATGCTTCTGGAATGCCTGCTCACATGCTCAGGTCCACACTACCTTATCTGGCCTGTTTTCCCTTGTCAGGTCTGTGAGGGGAGCACCTATGGTACTATAATTGGTAACAAACTTTCTGTAGTAGCCTGCTGTCCCTAAGAATTCCCTCACCTGCTTTATGGTAACAGGTGCAGGCCATGCCTGAATGACTTCCACTTTGGCAGGTTCTGGCCTGATCCTACCACTCCACACAATATGTCCTAGGTAGGAAACCTCTGCCATACCCACCTGACATTTGTGGGGCTTAATGGTCAACCCTGCCCTCTGTAGTCTGCCCAGCACCTCCCTGACATGCTGAAGGTGCTGCTGCCAGGAATAGCTGTAGATGGCAATATCATCTAGGTAAGCAAAGGCAAAATCTCCTGCTCATGCTAAGATATGATCTACCAGCCTCTGGAAAGTCGCTGGGGCATTCTTCATCCCAAAGGGCATCTTTGTGAACTCATACAACCCAAAAGGAGTCACAAAGCCTAACCTCTCTCTAGTATTGGGAGTCAAGGGCACCTGCCAGCAACCCTTGGTAAGATCAATGGTGGTAAAATACTTAGCTTCACCCAGCTGCTCTGGTGCTTCCTCTGTCCTAAGCATGGGATAATCATCTGATTCTGTGTGACTATATAATTTCATGTAGTCCACACAGTACCTGGTGCTGCCATCCTTCTTTGATACCAGCACCACTGGGGAGGCCAAGGGACTGCTGGACTCCTGAATTACCCCTAGTTCCAACATTTCCTGTATCACCACTCTCAGAGTCTCTGTGACTCTCTCAGGTACCCTGCAAGGGGCCTGCTTAATAGGCCTTCAGGGTCCTGTATCCACATAATGCTGCACCAGGTTGGTGCACTCTGGTTTTCCAGTGAACATGTTCCCAAACTCCTGTAACACTGCTCGGATTTCTCAGACCTGGATAGGGGATAGCTGTTGGGATATTGCTACCCCTTCCACTGAGGTGTCAGTCAGAGCCTCACTGAGTAGATCAGTCCCCAGATTCCCCTCAGACTCCTCTTGCTATCCACTGAAAATACTCAGCATAAGGGCCCCCCTATCATGGTAAGGCTTCATCATGTTAACATGGTACAATTTGAGCCCCTGCCACCTGCCTAGCAGTTCTACCATGTAGTTAACATTACTGACTTTCCTTACTACCTTGTAGGGTCCCTTGCAGGCTGCCTGCAGCTTGTTGTGTCTGACAGGAATGAGAACTATTACCTGCTTCCCTACAGCATACTCTCTAGCTTGAGCATTCCTATCATACCAGACATTTTTCTCCTATTGGGCTTCTGCCAGGTTCTCCTGGACCAAGCCCATGAGTTCCCTGAGCCTTGACTTGAGGTTTAGGACATATGCCACAACAGACTTGTTGTGGGATTTACACTCACCCTCCCACTCATCTAGAATCAAATATAGAGGCCCCCTCACCCTATGCCCATACAACAACTCAAAGGGTGAAAAACCTGTGGATTTCTGGGGAACCTCTCTGTAAGCAAACATATGGGCAAATATTTGTCCCACTCCCTTTTAAACTGGTCTGCAAATACCTGTAGCATGGACATGAGTGTAGAGTTTAACCTCTGAGCAAGACCATTAGTCTGAGGATGGTAGGGGGGGTGGTCTTTAGGTTCTTCATCCCACAGTGCTTCCACTAACAAACCAGCAGGGCTGACATGAAATTGGCACCTCTGTCAGTCAATATTTCTTTTGGGAAACCTACCCTGCTGAAAATCTCTAACAAAGCATTTGCCACCTTTCCTGCCACAATGGAGAACAGAGCCACTGCCTCAGAGTATCTGGTAGCATAATCTACTACCACTAAGATATACTTTTTCCCTGTGGAACTTGGGAAACTCAGATGCCCCACAATATCCATAGCTAGCCACTGAAATGGCTCCTCATTTACAGACAAAGACATCAAAGTAGCTTTCACTTTGTCTCCTGCCTTGCCTACCTTTTGGCTCTGCTCACAGGTCCTGCAGTACGCTGTTACATCTCTGGAAATTCCAGGCCAATAGAAGTTCTGCATAATGCGTCTCTTTATACGTTTTATGCCAGTATGACCTGCAAAGGAAATATCATGGGCTATGGCTAGAAGTGCCAGATGGTAGACTCTGAGCACTACCAACCGCTGTATTCTCTCTCCCTCTAGCCCTCCCTCAGGGGTCCACTCTATACAGTAACCCTTTGTACCAGTATACAATTTCCTCCTTCCCTTGAGAATCAGGTGCCTCACTAGCTACCTCCCTTGGGCCTTGTAATGTAGGGTCTGAGAGCTGAGCCTGTCTGAACTCACTCTTAATAACCCTTCCTGGCTCATCTTCCACAGGAAGTCTGGTATCCTCTGACAGCAGTGTCTCACTGTCAGCCTGGGTACTGCTACTCACCTTTGCCCTTGCAGTCACTCTGTCCAAGGGAACATAATACCCACAAGCAGCTGTGGCTCACCTTCAGTCTCACTGCTACAGGGTAGATCCCTCCCTGAAGTAACCACCTCATCAGTCCTGCCTGCAAGTGTGCAGTCTGTCTGGGTCTTCCCCAGGCTACCAGACCCAAATGATTGTCTCCAAACCTGACTGCATGCAACTGCATTCACACAGGGTATGGAAATATCAAAATCATTCCCTATCAGGACATCTGCAGAGATATCCTCAAACACACCTACTTGCTTGCTTCTTTTTCCATCCTCCCAGTCAAGATGAACCCTAGCCAAAGGTATTTGGAATGGGGTCCCTTCTAAAGCTCTGACTGGAGTAGACCTGGGCTCTTCTGTATCCATTGCAAGCTTCGCAATGGTTAGGGCAGAGGCTGTGTGTCCCTTAGCCATGGCCTCTTTCCCATTCACAAGATAGGGTTTAGCCTCTTGTGGTAGTTTGGTACCCTTGTTGTCTCAAGACAACTTACTGCTGGCATTTTGTTATTCCCACTTACTGGCTTTCCCACCTTTTGTTTCCAGCTTGCCTCCATGGACATATATATGCTACATGGTCCCACTGGTTACATTTAAAACATTTAACCCTTGGTTTTGGATGTGTACCTGGACTAGTGGCTTCCCCTTTTACTGGCGGACTTTGTTAGGGCAGTCTGGGCTGCCCACCATGGGTTCCCATAAACCCAAGAGCAGCAGTAGGTGTCCCTTTACTGTGCAGTGATGCCCTGCTTGCTAAGTATAGGTATCCCTTCTTCCCCAACTCATCTACAGTATTGCATTGTCTATCAGATAACCAGATTCTCTTGTCCTCAGGCAAAGTGCTAAGGGCTTGTTCCCTCACCAAAAGGTCTGCCAGCCCTTCAAAAGTGGTGACCTGACATCCACTCATCCACCTATGAAAATATGTGTTTAGTTCAGCAACATATTTACACACACTTTCATCTACCTTGAATCTATGATCATGAAATGTTTTCTCTAAGCTTCAGGTGTTAACTTAAAACATTCTAGCAAACACATTTGACTGTATTATAATTGAAACAATCAATACCAGACAGTTTAGAAAATGCAGTTTTAGCTTTAGCATGGAATAATTGGGTCAGGAACCTTACCCAGAGCCCTTGGTCAACGTTACATGGTTTACATACCCTCTCAAACATATGCATGAAGCTATCAAAATTATCCCACTCTGTAAAATGTGGAAGAATTTACTGACCTTTGTTACTTCTGAGGTTTGGTTACTCCCTTCCCCATTACCTTCATGACTCTAAAAAATAGTCAGCATCTCCTCTTCATGTTGCCTCTGCCTCTCATTCTCCACTGCCTCCAGGTGTCTCTGTCTCTCTGCTGCTTATATTTCCAAACATTTGTCATCTAACTCAAGTCTCTTTAACTCCAGATGGATTTTTATGTCCTCTGTGGAAAGGTTGAGCTGCCTTGTACTCCTGGTTGCTATTCTGTGATGCAGCTGTGACTAAAGCTGCAATCATGTCTGCTTTAGTCAGGTTGGCATGCACCATTCCTTTACCCTGGCACATCTCAGCCAACTGGCTCCTTGTCAACTTGCCATACTCCTATGCTGACATGCTTGCCTGCTCTCCCTGACTAACGAAGCTAACAAAAAATGAATTAATAAAGCAATTGTGATATGAACTGTGAATGTTGACTGTGTGGTTGATTAAGAGTACAAACACCTTTAGTAACCACTGTACACAGGCTACAGGAATTCAATATCCACACCACTACAAGCTAATTAATATGTGATATGGCTAACTCACCACTGTCAACCAATTAATATGTGATGTGGATATCCGCCACTGCCACCAAATAATATGTGACACCCCTGCGCTGGCCAACAATCAAGGAGCCTCAATCCTCACCACTGGCAACTTTGAGGGATGTACACAATGGGAAGATGACAAGTACACACACAGTAAAGTACAATTTTCATTAAGAGCATGCAGAGATCATAGTCAGTCTTGGGCTGGTTTCTTCCTCTTTCTCCAGATACCCAATAAGACTCCCCTCTAGCACAGCTATATGGTTAAGCTCTCAGCTGAGGGATAATGCCAAGGCCTCCAGCACACACTTTGAGATTTGATTTATATACTAATGCACACACACACTCACACACACACACACACACACACACACACCTGGGGAAGGCTAGCAGAGGTTTACTAGCTGTTCCCCCTTCTGCACAGACTATAAGGTAGTTATCACTGCCACCGACCCCTATTTATCAGCTACGTAAGGCCCTTACAAAGGGTGACCAATCCTATTGTGTAATGTTACTATTATCCAAATGGGAAGTGTGACCAAGAGCAAGAGTATTTAAGTGGTCTATAAAGTGTCACCAAATACATAAGCAAGCACTCTAAGAGCTTAAATATCTCTAAACAAACCAGCCACAAAGATAAGTTTAAATATATTTAATAATAAATAAAAGAACAAGACAATACTCAATAAACACAGTAATTACAGAGTTCAGAATCACAAGAAATATTTTAAAACAACATTGCAGGACAGTCTCAAATTAATACAGAAAACATTTAAATTAATCTTTACTATATTCGTAACTATATCTAAAATAGATTACTGTACTCTAAACTTACTTACAGAGCAAGGCAGATGCAGAAGTGCTGAATGGATGTTGTTAGGTCCAAGACAAGATACAAAATGCCCAGTCTTTCTCTGAGAGAGTTCTTAAAGATACAAAATACCCAGTCTTTCTCTGAGATAGTTCCTAAATTACTATCAAACATTACTTCTAGGTCAGTTTGGATGACATCACTCTTTGTCACTTGCCTTCAGTTCCCAGGCTAACAGATACTAACAGAATTTTATCATCTCTGCGTGAGAAGTACATATCTCTCAGATGTGCAGCTGCTAGGAAGCAATAAAATACTTTGCATTTTAAACCTAGTAATTCAAATTATTTTCAAGACAATAGAAAAACTTCTAGCTCTAGACATTGTGTCTGCTTGCTGCATTGAAACTGAGAGGTAACACAATCATAAAACATTTTGATTCTTACTTTCTTGAAGTTTTGCAAGTTAACTCTGTATGCTCCAGCTTTTACTATTAAAACATACATTTGCACAGGTATATAGATTGCATACATTTCTATTCTTTTCCAGTAGTTTGAAGCTCAGTGCATAACATACATTTCTGTATAAATCACAGTAATATTCATAAATGACATAGACTTATTTACAAAATTCCAGATAGCTGGGTGGCAGCATTACAAAGACTAAGAAGCAATCTGCAGCATGATAGTCTAAATATGAGTTGTCTTTACTTAATAACCCTTCTTTACAGATTGTTCAATGCCCACCACTTAACCCTACTTCTTTAATTCCTACAGTAGATGTAGGAGAAACACACAGCTGTGCAGTTGTTGTTAACTTCACTTATCCGTACCTTGATCAAAAAATTAAAACCCACTACACTTTCTGCTGCTCAACTCCCTGCCGAGTACCTACAAAAATCAGCTGATGCTATTGCTTACCCCATCTCAAAACTAATCAATCGAACCATAGTAGAAGCTAAAATTCCCACCATCTGGAAAATATCCTATGTAATCCCACTTCACAAAGGAGGCAGCTCTACTGAATTCTCCAGTTATAGGCCAATAGCTATACTCTCTCCACTTGCAAAGATTATGGAAAAATGTATTCATAGATAACTCATGAACAACCTCATCCAAAATCGCCTTATGGCAGACACTCAGCATGGCTTCCGTCCTCATCAACAGCACTACTTCAGCCCTCCTAGCCTTTACTAACACCATAAACCATAATCGCAACAATAATTATATATCCACAGCCCTCTTTTTGGATCTTTCCAAGGCATTCAATATGGTTGATCACCAACTTTTAATCCACACCCTGCAAACATTCTGTCTAGATACTGGAGCCCTCCAATGGTTTCAATCCTACCTGAATGGTCGACAGCAGGCTGTCCTCTGGCAGAACAAACTCTCTAACCTTCTACCTAACACCCTTATGGTACCACAAGGCTCTATACTAGGGCCCTTGCTGTTCTCCATCTTCATTAACAACCTTTATACTGTCATCCCAAAAGTCAGCTGTATCCAATATGCTGATGACTCTACTCTGATTTGCTCAGCCACATCTCCAGTAGAGTTATGGTCAGCTTCCCAGACCACCTTTAATACAGTAGAGAACTGGCTTTCATAACATCATTGATCCTAAATCCCAAAAAAACTAAAATGCTGTTATTTTGACCAACACGTAGGTCTACCACTTTCACCTTTACCATAAAATCAAATGATGGCACAATAATCTCCCCTGACCCATCTACAAAACTAGTAGGTGTCATCATAGACAATAATCTAAAATTTGACCTACATGTTAACCAAACTATCAAAACCATCAATAAAAAACTAGGGTCACTTTACAGAATAAAAGCCTTCCTAACCCCTCCAGCTAAAACTGCCATAGCCCGCTCTCACCTTCTTTCAACCCTTCTGTATGCATCCCCTCTACTCTCGAATTTAAACAAGACTGTCCTTAACAAACTCTCAGTTTGCTACAACCACATTGCCAGGTTTGCCACTGGGCTGCCTTTTAGGACACATCATTGCATCAATCTAAATCAGCTTGGGTGGCTTGAGCTACCCAGCCTAATCCAGTATAACCAACTGATTATGGCCTATAAAATCCTCTATAATCTGGACAATACTCCTGCACTTAAAAATATTACCACCCCCTATAACAATCCTAGACTGCTTCGATCCTCTAACAAACTACTAATTCAGACTAGTAAAATTAATAACACAGCCAGTGATTCTCTCTTTGCAAACTCTGTAAGTAGATCCTGGAACTCTCTTCCAGCTGATATTACCTTACTTTCCACCTTAGGCCAATTTAAAACTAGACTCAAACAACATTTGTCACTTAACTGGCTATGTCAATGTATCAAGCCTGGCTAACTCTCTCTAGAATGTGTAAAAATCTGTTAACCAGTTTACTGTGTAATTTAATTTAATCCTGACTTGTGCTCAAGATTAACTGTAACCTGTGGAACTTGTTTAACTTGCTTACTTATGTAATCTCTGTAAATAGTCTGTTTGTAATATGTAATGCTGGTATTATGTAATGCTGTATCTGCTTACCCTTGGAGCTTTTCTCCCCGGGCCTCCACTGAAAATGGACATGCATCCAGTCGGACTATCCCGGTCAACAAATGTAAAATAAAAAATAAATAAATAAAAATAAACATTGTGCTTCCTCCTAAGTTAACAATTAAACAGTCCACACCGTGGTTCGAATTTCATTTTACTTCCTCCTAAGTTACACATACAAGACGTTCCATTGCAGAAAGCAGATTTAATTCTTTTTGTGAATGGTTCTTTTGTTCAAAAAGATGATGGTGAACTTTTAGGAGCTTTTTCCAGTTGTACACAAAACAAAATTTTGTTAACTAGACAATTAGATGGAAATGTGTCTGCTGAAAAAGCTGAACTTGTAGCTATTACTGAAGCCTGAAAGGTGGCAAAAATCAATCTGGAACAATTTTCATAGATTCAGACTATGCTCAGGCAGTAGTTCATGATTTTGGGAAATGTGGGAAGAACAAGTTCATTTGACTTCAGCAGGAACTGTTATTAAAATGCAGTTTTAGTTAATGACTAGTTAAATGCCTTACTATTACCGAGAAAGGTAGTCGTGGTTAAATGTGCTGCACATAAAAATGACAGTCGCTTTATAACTAAGGGAATTAGTTCTGCAGATATGGTGGCAAGAAAAGGCTGCATTTTCTTATTCTCTTCAGTCTTTATTTTTGGCAACAGAGGAATGAGTTGGATAAATGATGACTGCTGCCAGTCTCTGGACTGTTAGTAGACCCACAAAAGTTCTTAACTCAAATGGTAAAAGCCTGCCATTTACATTTTCATTTGGGCAGAAATGTTTTATTAAAACAGATTTCCAGTGATTGATATGCCCCTCATCTTTCAGAAGTCACTCAAAATTTTGCAAATACTTATGTAGTTTGCTTAGAACATAGTATGTATAAATGTGTACAGGCACCTATTCAAACACTGAAAAAGCCTCAGGTGCCATTCTTCTCCATACAATTGGACTTTTTTGAACTTTCTCAAGTTCTGAAATGTAAATTTAAATATGCATTGGCTGTTGTTGACATTCTTTTCTGGATGGGTAGATGCATGTTCCCGTGTAAAGAATGATGCAGACAGTAGCTAAAAAATAATAACAGAATTGATCCCAAGATTTGGGGTCCCTTGTTCCATTCAGTAAGATCAGTGTGCTCACTCTATTATTCAGGTAATACAGCACATTTGTAAAACTCTGAAATTGAAAATACAGTTTCATTAACCTTATAGACCACAGTTTTCAGGGATAGTAGAAAGGGCTAATCAAACAGATGAAACTTGTTTAGCTAGAATTTGTGAGGAGACTGGTCTTAAATGGCCAGAAGCTTTTCCCTTAGTTTTATTCAGTTATGAAAAGTGCAGTTAATACCACTAGAGGATTTTCTACTCATGAAATCCTTATGGGCAGGCCCATGAGAATGCCTGCTATGCTCTTTTCCAAGAATCTGGAATTGCAAATTATTGAAGAGTCCATTTTTTATTGTAAATCTTTCTTTTCTGTCTTGCTGAATTATCACAAATCTATTATATATGAAGTCCAATGAGCTACAGAACAAGAAAGTCATGAATTTTGTCTACATTAAAGTACACACCTGAGAGAACACACTCGGCCCCAGATGGAGAGGCTACTTAATTTTGCTCGAGACTCCTACTGTCATCCATTGTGAAGTCCTCTGCACCTCGATCCATGTGTTCACTATCAAAATGACCCTTCCTCTTGATGAGCACAACTAGAACTCCATTGATGCCATTCCATGTGAACTAGCAGAAGTTATTGCTAGCAGAACCAGACAAAAAACAGGGACCCTGTTACATCCAGAAGTGATAGTCAATGAAGTTTTTTCCATCTGGACCAAATCAGGAACTGAATGTGAATTATTTGTCAGGTAGATCAAATCCACAAGTGATTTCAACGGAGTTACTCTTTGTACCAGACCAAAAAGTGAAATCACATGACTCTGTTATGTCATCTTGGCCCGAAGTAAACTTTATTAACTCTTCTTTAACATCAACAGTGTTTTTTGTGCTTCTGAATCCAGCATCAAAGATTTATTATACCTTTTTTTGCATTGATATAGACAATGCATTATCCAGAGAGAATTCATTTGCAAAGCCATCTTTAGTCAGCATTTTTGCTCAGAGATTATTTAGTTATAATTTCACATGAATTGTGAACTAACAACTCAACATGCATGTTTGCAGCTTTTTGAAATCCCTCTCCAGCCTCAACATGCTATTTTTTCTTATGGACCTATCATTGGGATAGCTTCAGTAATTTTCTTCATTATTTTATTTCACTTGCTTTTGCCATCTGGAACTGTGAGTACATCATCAACTGAAACCATTGGAACTGTAAGTACTGAAACATTTCTTAATATATATATATATATATATATATATATATATATATATATATATATATATTTTGCTAAGAATAAATACAGGTGTTTGGTTAAAACTGAATGGAGAACACCTGAATGGCATCCTAAATTTAGCACTTTTTCTGTTGCCTTGTACACCTATGCAAAGGCTCTCAGTATTAGTGACTAATGAGACTGTGCCCAAATACCTACTGCACATGATGGCAGTATTCCATTGATTCCTATACCCGTGACTGATATAGAGCTTCATATGTTTCATACTATTTTCCACACTAAAAATCAGAAGTCTGCACATAATTCTACCCCCTTTACAGTAATACCACTTCAACATTCAATGACTGTTAAAGGACATGCTTGCTATTGCTAAAATGGAAAACTTTTTTGTTGGAACCTGTGCCTGTAATTTCACTTGCAGAATTTATGATGGGGCTGGAGGGCTGGGGATGGTAGCATTTTATAAGTATTATTATATTTGCTTAAACTAAGCTTATCACTGGTTACTTCCAGACTGGTCTGGTTGTTGTTATATAGGCCATGCTATGTCAGTTATACAACATACAGCAGATTTACCTGAAGGAAAAATTTCTAATGCACATCACAGAAAATACATTAATGACATTCCTAACCCATTTGAAAAAGTATATGTCTCCTGGGTTTATTGTAATACTGTTCAAAGGGCTGCTTTTCAAGGATTTGCTGACATGGATCTTGATGATGAAGCCATTTCTGGAGTAGGAATTATCCCTGCTTATAGGTTCATAGATTAGTACTTGGCTAACTGCCATTGTGGGCAATTTTAAGCCTAGCCAATTACCTCATATGAAAATTAAACCCTGCACCTTGTGTATACATGGCAAACACCTTTACCATTATGACAACTTTCCACTCAGGAAGTGCCAGGGGCAGTCAAGTCTATCAGAGAGCTGAGAAATCTGTCTAAGTTTTTTTTTTGAAATTTTAGTTACCTCCACCTTTGAATCCATTAATGTGATTGCTCATGAGATGACTGCCATATGCAGTGTGGTGCTATAGTACTGAATGGTGCTTGATTTTACCCTTGCTTCCAAAGGAGGTACATTTGCACTTATCAAAACAGAGTGCTTCTCATTTATTTCTGATAATACTGGTGCTATTCTTGGTTACTTCTGAACTTTCATATGCTAAAGAAGCTGATAGTTACCAGTGGGCATAGCTAAGTAGACTTTTTTCCAGATGAGGAGGATGTAATTTGAAGTTCTTTATGCTGATAAGCTATTATAATTTTATTATTAGGTCTTATTTTATTTTTGTTAAAAACTTGCTTTCAAAAGCTATTATAATCCAAAAGAAGTGGCAATTTACAAATCAGTCAGGATAAATCAATGCCAATGAGCACATCATATAAAATCATTGTACATTAGAGGAAGCAAATAAAATATTACAAGGTTTTAGAAGATTGTATGACAGTATATATAATGGGAAATGTAAAAACAAATGTGTAAGTGGAAAATATGCAACTGAAAATCATTTACAGTATTCAGCTTGTGTTTTTATTTCACCAAGATGTAGTCATGTTTTTTATTGCTAATAAGACCATAGTTTTGAAAGAAATGTATACAAATCTTTTATGTCATGGACAGAAGCAAATTGTACATGAAGAGCATCTGATAGCAAGTGAAACAAATAGTCCACTTATCTGAAAACATTTAGTCATTGTCCAGTCATAAAAGAAATATATGCTCTGAGTGTTGCTTTACAACATTAGATGGGAGAATGTGAAGGGTGAGGCATACAGAGAAGGAGAAATGCTAAGAGTATATATTTCATTTTAATATGTTTTTATTACAAGATAGATTCCTAATTATTTTTCAGTATATATATGATGATTTACTTCCTTTGAAATATGAAAAATGCTAGCATGATGAAGTGTAGAAAGTTTTGTCCTTTGTAGAAAGTTCTTTTATGGAATTTAGAAGGCATACTTAATATGGAGAGTCATAAACATAGCATCAGGAGGTCTTAGCAGAAATATTGCTGCAGTGCTCATTTTTAATTGGTCAGTGCTTGTTCTAAGATTACTACAATAATGTTGCTTTTAATCCAAAAAATATAAAGAATGTATGATTTTACTGTTCAGGGAAACAGGACATTGATTTCCTAGTCTTTCATATACATGTCTTTCTTTTCAAAATAAGAGATTGCTACTCTTTGCTGAGTGTCTCTCATGTGAAAGTTATTTAGTACAGTTAACCATTCAGACGAAAATCCCCTGTAATGATATTTCTGAGTAAGCCATGGACGTGATCACAAAATGGTGGACTTAAGGAACACTGCTTCTTTAGATTTCTTTGTCTTTTTATTTTTCTTTGTGTGTTTTTTTTGTGACAGGTGTCAAAGTTGAAATAAAATATTTTCATTTATTTGTTTATTTTTTATAAAACTAACACGTTTTTACTCATTCAGCCCTTGTATCAAATACAACAGGCCATGCTTTTTATTGATCACTCAAACTGGGTATATAAATTAACCATGGATATATATTTAACCAAAAAATGTGTAACAAAGGGCTACTGGAGAAAAACAGACATAGAACTCATTCAGCTTGGTTTGAGTATGAGAAGTCACTAATATCAAGGACAAATTTCGCAATTTGTGCTTGTGGTAATGCAGTATGAAAATTAGAAATTTAGTCAATATATTTTAGGAATTCTTAAGTGTGAATTTCATGGTCAAGAAGCAAAGCTGGATAATCAAGAAAAGATAAAGACAGATATATTTTATGCATTTATATCACACTATAAAAAGATGAAAATAGTGAACGCTATTACATTGAACCTAAAATATCTAAACCACAAAATATCGAACATTCAGAACAGCAAATTTTTTCTGATGGAAAAAATGTGCTATTCCGAAACACATAGACACAACACAAGCACACCAAAAAAACAGCAATCCACACACATACACTTAAAATCCTACATCTAACCCTACACTAATCTGTACAGACACTACTATCTATCCACTTACCTTAACCCACTCCCTAACCCTAACTCACTTAACCCACCACTAACCCTAAAGTCTGTCACTATCGCACACTCACCTGACCTGCACCCTAACCCTAACTCACTTAAACTGCCCCTAACCCTAATGTCCACACAATTGCACACTTACCTGAACCCGACCAGTACCTTTCCACCACAGTGCTGAAAATAGTGAAGCCACAGAACCAGACAACCAAATTCTTTCCCTAGGAAAAAAAATTGGTGTTCTGCAGCTTCGCTATTTTTAGTGTTCGCTGAATAGGGGTCGATATTAGAACATTCAAAGTTTTAAAACTTTAATGTTCTGATATAGACCCATATTTTATTTGTTCGT